>NW_024412439.1:7215798-7265822 GCF_014898765.1 Herpailurus yagouaroundi | reverse complement strand
AAAAAAAAAAAAAAAAAAAAAAAAAAAAAAAAAAAAAAAAAGATTGTCAACATAGTCACAAGACAATACAAATATGATTCTTGAAAGAAAAAAAAGTGACTCTGTAAGAATAATCATTGATCAACATCAATCAGAGCCAACTATTTGACAGCCTAACAGGTAAATCTGGGAGGGAGAGGAGGAAATATAAATATATGATAACATTTTCCTTCCAGATAGGTCATTAGGTATGGTTTCACCATGGACTTTGATAATAGAAAACACACAGGCTTGACGATATTTATAAAGATGAAGGTAATTACTGTAGCATGAAAATTAACATTGTATGGGGGTGGGGGGACCAAAACATGGTCCCATAAAACTAATGATATGAAATAAACCATCAAGGAAACATAAAAAAGCAAAAAAAAACCACAAAAAACAACAACAAAAAAAACAAAACCCAAAACCATAAAAATAATAATACGCAGACATAAGTACAAACCCACCAAGCCTGAGACCAAGATAAGTGGATTTAACCCCTATGTTAAAATACAGGCTTTTATGGGGCTCCTGGGTTTATCAGTTGGTTGAGCTTCCGACTTCAGCTCAAGTCATGATCTCACGGTCTGTGAGTTTGAGCCCCACATCGGGCTCTGTGCTGACAGTTCAGAGCCTGGAGCCTGCTTCAGATTCTCTGACCCTCCCCCATTCATGCTCTGTCTCAAAAATAAACATTTTTAAAAATTTTAAAAAGTAAAAATAAATAAATAAAATACAGTCTTGCCACAAATAATGGTTCAAAAACATAAAGCTCTGTTTTATGTTACCTATAAGAAATACACTTACAGCCTAATTACTAGTAAAAAAAAAAAAATCAAGTTAAGAGCTAGACAGAAGAATACCAACTGATATAAATAACTACCAAAAAACCTTTTTTTTTTTTTTTTTAAAGGCAGTGGTGTGTAGAATTCCAAATCAGTGTTAGCATGGAGTCTTTTTTTTGTCGAGGTAAATAATCCACATGGAAAGCTACTGGACTCATCTCTTTGTGCACATGATAATATCACATCAAAATATGGAAAGAGAAAGTGGTGGGAATTGAAGAGAAACATTGACATAAATAATACGGGCTGGGGGGGAGGGTGCACCTGGGTGGCTCAGTCGGTTAAGCATCTGACTCTTGAAGTTGGATCAGGTCGTGATCGCACGATTTATGAGTTTGAGCCCCACGTCAGGCTCTGCACTGACAGCTGAGCTTGCTTGGGATTCTCACTTTCTCTGCCCCCTCCCCTGCCCACGTTCCTTGCATGTGCTCTCTCTCTCTGTCTCTCTCTCTCTCAAGATAAATACACTTTAATAATAATAATACAGGGGAATGTTTCTCAAATAAGCACATAGTGATCTGCGTAAATATTTCAGAATTCAATACTGACATCACTAACCTACAAAGAAGTCAAAATGTTTTCTTTTCGTATGACCGTGGGATATTTACAAAATGGGGCTATGTGTGGGCTATAAAGAAAATGTCAATGAATGGACTGAACAAAAATGAAAAAGAACAAGGGAGTTTACCTACTTGTATCAGAATGTAGAAAGATACAATTAGATAAATCTTTGGAAATTAGCAGGGCATAATTGACAAGCTTCGAAAAAAAAAAAGGACATTCGGAAATTAGAAAGCAGAATCAGTTAGTGGAATGGACCCTCGAATTGTGCTTAAACAAAATGCAAATAAAATATATAAAGCAGGGGGACCTGGGTGGCTCAGTCGGTCGAGTGTCCTACTTCGGCTCAGGGCATGATCTCGCAGTTCATGAGTTCGAGCCCTGTGTTGGGCTCTGTGCTGACAGCTCAGGGCCTGGAGTCTGATTCAGATTCTGTGTCTCCCTCTCTCTCTCTCTCTCTCTCTCTCTCTCTCTGCCCCTCCCCTGCTCATGCTCTGTCTCTTTCTCTCTCTCTGTCAAGAATAAATAAACATTAAAAAATTAAATTAAAAAAAATATATATATATAAAGCAAATGTCCATGTTAATGAGAACTAGCTAGAGAGAGAGAGAGATACAAATAACAAAATAAAGACCAAAATAGGGTAAGAAACTATGGATCCAGAAAACACGTGTTGTTATAATTTTCTAGGCAACCGTAAATGATCAAAATTGACTTTTTTAAATTTTTTTTTTCAACATTTATTTATTTTTGGGACAGAGAGAGACAGAGCATGAACGGGGGCGGGGCAGAGAGAGAGGGAGACACAGAATCGGAAACAGGCTCCAGGCTCCGAGCCATCGGCCCAGAGCCCGACGCGGGGCTCGAACTCACGGACCGCGAGATCGCGACCTGGCTGAAGTCGGACGCTTAACCGACTGCGCCACCCAGGCGCCCCAAAATTGACTTTTTAAAAATGTTTAAAAGCCTGGATTGGTGAAAAATCACCAAAGAAATTGAAAAAATTGCCAATGAATTGCCCCCCCCGGCCCCAAAAAGAAACTGAGTGGAGATAAATTGGCAGGCAGTGTTGGAGACTTTATGCCAAATAACAAATAACATCACCAACATGAATCCATTATGACGTTGCTTTTGCAACTGGGAAAAAAAAAAAAAAAGAGGCTGGTATTTTACCCCTCGTAATATCAGCCTCTTCTCCGTCAAATAGCTTAAAATTAGTCTACCTTTGGTCTCTCCCTATCTCTGCCCTGATGTTGCTCTGTAAAAACCATCTGTGGCACATAAGTATCTCCCCCACCTTTAAAAAACGTAGATAGTGTTGTTATTATCGTGATAGTTTGGACGGAAGGGAAAGGTGCTTGGAGAAGCCTGGTTTTCATGGAAAGGCAGAGGTAGGACTGGGGAGGTTGGCAGAAGAGGGGAAGGGGGCCCAGGGCCACCCCATGTAGGGGGCAAACAGGGAGAGAGGGGTCCTGTCTTTCAAGAAGCCAAGAGTGGTCTGATGGGCTGTGACACTGGGGAACGTTGTGTGTGTGCACATGTCCCGGGCACGCGGCATCCAGGCCCTCGGTGGCCGATGCCTCTCTCTCATTAATTGCCCACCAGTACGGTCTTTGCGAAGCCCACAGTGCAGGGTCCCAGGAAATATCTATGGAAACACTGGTGGCCACGGGTGAGCTGGGGCCCAAGTATGTGCACTGGGCAAGGCTCCCTGTGCCAGATGAGAAGCCAAGGGAGTTTTCAGGCAATTATTAGAGCAATGGTAATAATGACCCAGGAGAACAAAGGGAGTCAAGTTGGCCCTCGTCCTGGGGTAAGACCTGGGAGACAGGAAGAGGGAGAGGAGTAGGAAAGAGACTTCTCCAGGGAGCAGAGATGCTTTGCTAGCACTTTTTTTTTTTTTTTAAACACTCCTTCTAAATGACTCTGGATTTGTGTTTCTCATTCAGACTGGATGTGCTAAGGCATTTTCATTTTGTTGCCTCTCGCTCCCACCCTACCTTCCCGGCGAATTCCGTCCCAGCGCTGTTGATTTCTGTCTTGCGACCATTATGGAAATATGGCTTCATTTCTCCTCCTAATTTATGATCTTGTTAACATGCCCGCATGCCAGATGGTCCTGTTCTTCAGGTTGCGAGTTAATGAGATAAACAAAAACTGCTGTAAGAAGCAAGTAGGGGGAGGGTTTGTTTTTTTTGTTTTTTGGGTTTTTTTCCTTGGATGGGCCTCTCTTGGTTCCTCCAAATGTGCTTTGGAGGCCTGTGCCACAGCTCCCTGTGATCCTAAGCAGGTGAACAGCACTCAGTGGCACTTCAGCGGCCACCAAGAGGTGAGCTATTCCTTCCCCGCAGCGCTCCGTGCTCTCGAATTCTGTCCCAGAAAGAGACAGGGCCTCGGGATCACTAGCCACCCGATTCCGCCGTGGCACTTGAGCCGACCTGTCCTGCCTTCCGTGGTATTATTTGCTCACCTCCATCACAGCACTTAACACCTTGTACCCCGGTTGTTTATTGTTCTTTCTGCCTTCTCCATCACGAAGCTCCCTGGGGCCAGAGACCATGCCTTTTTCCTCGGAACCCAGAATGCCTAGCACAAGGCCAGACCCCTAGCTGGTGGATATTCAACACCTAATTGTGAACCGGCTCCACTATAAATATGCAAATTGCTGCTAAAAAGAAGAACAAGGAGATGAATGAGTAAATACACACTGCAAAGTGGCAGGACCAGCAGAATCAATGAGATGGGCTGCCGGGGAGACCCCAGTCCTGGGGGGGAGGGTGCTGTGCCTCACGATGTTTAAGGACTTTTTCTGTGGTAGAGATACCACCCAAGGGGAGACCATAATTAGACACACGGAGGTAGAGTTTTCTGTTATTCTTCATCGACCCTTACTTAACTCTGGCATCCGGGTACCGGAGGAATCTCGAGGGCCCACATCTTACACCCTGCTTGCCTTTATCAGCTGCCCTCATACCGTCCTATCAAGATAGCTCTCCAACACCGGCTACGGAACGGGTGGGGGAGAAAGAGGCAGGCTGGCATTACTAAGTTAGTGCTAGCAGACTGAGTCACTCACTGTCGTTGCTGTCTAGCTCAGGGCTCAGCAAACCAGGCCGGCCGGCCACATCCGGCACCATCTGGTTTTGTAAAAAAAAAAGTTTATTAGAACATAGCCCTGCCATTTGTTAACATATTGCCTACCGTTGCTTTCCAAGCCACAATGGCAAAGTTGAATCTTTGTGACGGAGACCACACGGCTTACACAGACTACAATATTTACCCTGGTGTGGGGCGCCTGGGTGGCTCAGTCGGTTGAGCGGCCGACTTCGGCTCAGGTCATGATCTTGCAGTCCGTGAGTTCGAGCCCCGCGTCGGGCTCTGTGCCAACAGCTCGGAGCCTGGAGCCTGTGTTGGATTCTGTGTCTCCCTCTCTCTGACCCTCCCCCATTCATGCTCTGTCTCTCTCTGTCTCAAAAATAAATAAACGTTAAAAAAAAAATTAAAAAATATATATATTTACTCTGGCGTTTCGCAGAAAAAGTTTCCTGAGCCTGAATCCAGGGGGAACACGGGAAGCCCTGGATACATGCGTGCGTGAGCTTGCATAAGCGAAGGTGGACCATCACCTTGTCCACCATCAAGAGGCACCGAGAGCTGTGGCAGCAGACGAATGAATGAATGAATGGATGGATGAAGTGAGAAATGGAGCTCCCCGTTGTAGTGAGATTTTTTTCTTCCTCTCTCGGGCATCCAGAGGATGTGACAGTCCCTGGGCGATGAAAGCCTGTGTGTCGGGGCAGAAAGTAGATGTCCACTGACATCATTGTCCTCACTGGCTTCTCATTATGAACCATAATTCAGGACACGTGGTGGGATTTGGTTGGGAAGGACAGGGGCAAGGGGAGAGCCGGTTGTGGTCCCGTTTGTCCTAATCCCACGTACAGGAAATACTGTCACGGCACAGACAGTAGCAGGAATCAAGAGCAGCCTCTGCGGCTAATTCACTCCTGAGATTAGGCTCGAGCTGGAAGAATGGGCTGATAGAATTCCAAACAACAAGATTAGCCTCAGGCAGAGCGCACGGATGCCCCTACCTCTTTCTAAGATGGGCAACATTTCCATTTAGCGCTTTGTTAATGCCAGGACCCTCTTGTAAATATCCTGTCTGGTCTGCGGGTCTCTTTTGTATTTCAGCTTGGAATGAAATTAGCTTGCATTGCCCCTCCCGAGAAGCTGGAGCCTACTCTTAGGGGTATGACCCTTCTCGAGAGCAAGGCACTGGTGATAACTCACCTTCAGGTCGGCTAACTCAAGGGTCATAAAATGCCTCTCAGGGAACACAAGAGGCCCAACCAACTGTTTGCCCAAGTTGCTTTAAGAGGCAAAAACTGGTTCAGATCTCATTCAGACTAAAGGGCAAAAGACTATCATCAGATCGGTTTTTGTTTTGATGGGGGGGGGGGGTGTTGACACTGAAGAACCCAGACTATTATAAGACTGGAGGAAGGGGACTACGTTTCCAGTGGAGAAAAGTCTTCCTGACTTTCGTTTTGCCCGAGGCCAGCCCTCAGCTGTCTGGATAAATAAGTAGACTCCATGCAGAGCGGAACAGGGTCCAGTGACTGGCCTTGAAGAAGTCTCTGTGCTACATGTAGTCAAGAATTATTGGCAAGGCAGTGGTCAGAATCATTGCGCGTACTAGTGGGGAGGGTTCTCCAGCACCACCTTGTTCAGTGTCCTCCAGGGAGGTGAGATGGTGCCTACAGCCAAGATTAGAATTCCCAATTCCTAAACCGACCTTTTTGCCAATTTACCGCACTGCCTCTTTATATTACTAAGGACACTTCCAACTTGAGAAGCCCAACTCAAGCTGAACAACAAGTACAAAAAAGTGTAGGGATGTATGGACTCATCTTACTGAAAATGCTTGGGGTACTGGCCTTCAGGCATGGCTGGATCCAGGCGTACAGATCATGTCATCAGGAATCGATCTCTGTCCATCTCTCTGTTCTGCTTTGTTCTGTGCTGACTTTGTTCTCAGACAGGCTCCTTTACATCTTCTCAAAGGAAAACGAGGGTACTGTTCCCTTCCAGAGGAGGAGGGGGGAGGTGCTGGGAAACAAAATCGACAGGGCCTCATGCTGTTCCCTGCCACATCTGTCTCTGAAGCTGCCTTATGTGGGGGTGTCCATCCTCCTGGTTTGGATCCTTCCCACTCTGGTTTTTTTTCCTTGCTCATTCTTGGCTCGCTGAGCAGTCTCTGAATTCTTCCCGGGTCTCCCGCTCACGCCAGGGTAACTGAACTTCCCCATCAGCCCTGAGCTAGATATCCCTTCACTGATTCCCTAAATTGTTACTTCCCTTTAGGGAGAAGTCTGCCCCCAGACCACCTGTTAGCCTCTTAGCGACAGTGCTTTCCAGGACCCCGACTTCTAGGGAAAATTTTCTATTCATGCCCACTGTCATGTTTTTTTTTTTTTTCTTTTTCCCACCCTGACTGCTGAGTCCTTTCCTCCACTTAAACCGTTTTTCACAAATCTCCCCATATAATCAACAGAGTTTCTGAAATGCCCTTCCTTATCCATCATCACTTAAAATGAAATCTCCCTCGAGTATAGAGATTTAGTCTTATGTGCATATAATAATAACATAGCGTGGTCCTTAAATACGGTTTCTGTCCTTAAATACGGTTTCTGTAATGTGATCTGGTACTTTATAGTTTGCGTCTCATTTATTCTTCATGTTAATCCTCTAAAGGAGGCAATGACCCCATTTGTCAATGAAAAAAACAAACAAAAACAAAAACAAAACAAGACGCCAGCTTCGGAAGCTTAAGTGTGCCAAAGGGAAGGCACTAGGAAGAAAACGGGGTGGGAGCTGGGAAGTGAAAAATCCAGAACGCCAAGGCCAGTTCTGTTTCAAACACAAAGATGCCTAAATCAGCTGAGCTTAGACAGTGGTTCTCAAACTGGGACCATTTTACTGCCCAGGAGACATCCGGCAATGCCTGGAGACATTTTTTTAAAAATGTTTATTTATTTTTGAGAGAGAGAGAGACAGAGACAGAGCCTGAGCAGGGGAGGGGCAGAGAGAGAGGGAGACACAGAATCCGAAGCAGGCTCCAGGCTGGGAACTGTCAGCACAGAGCCCGACGCGGGGCTTGAGTTCACGAACCGTGAGATCATGACCTGAGCCGAAGTTGGATGCTTAACCGACTGAGCCACCCAGGTGCCCCTGCCTGGAGACATCTCTGATTGACCCAACGCGGGAAGGAAGGATTCCAGTAGCATCTATCAGGGAAAAACCAGAGACAGGAGACGGGGAAGCGAGCAGAGGAAGGACAGAAAAGAACAGGAGAGTGGGGAGGGTGTCTGGACTTGGCTGACAAGAGAGGAGCATCCCAGGTCACGGAGGAGAGAGGACGGGGCCTCCCCGCTGCCTCCAAGCTTCAGGGAGCGCGATTTTAATGGGAGTCTAATTAAGTCAGAAGCAGCCCGCATTTATTCCAACTCTGCTCCAGCGGTTTCTGAGCCCACACACCCCGCTACACTCTGGAGAGCCTCTACCCGTGGTGACTCCAGATCTGTGTTCACGGCGGAGGGGAGGGAGGGCAGCCGGGCCCCCAGCCCCTGGCCGGCGGGCGGGCGTGGCTCTGGGGCCTTCCTTCCTGACCCTTCCTGTCTTGCTTCCCCCCGGACTGTGCGTGGCTGGAGGCGGGATGGGCGTCCCCGGGGGGTGTCTGTTGATGAGTTGGTGTGGGTCTGAGAAGCCGAGGGAGGAGGTCCACCCGCAGGAATATTTCAGGTCCGGTGACCTCATCCATACAGCAGAGGCCCGGTGAAAAGAAAGGGCCTTGCCAGTGGCTTTGTGACAGGTACAGGGCCCTTCCGGGAGACGCAGGACAAGTGTAGATCCAGGACTCAATCGGGCCTCACGCCAGATCCCGGCCCGTGAGCACAGAAGGAGGGAGGTGCTCCAGGGCCCTGGGTTCCTTTGGGGGTCCCGTCAACACAGTGCCACGATCTCGCTGTTAGGGGAGCGTCTCCCCAGCATCAAGATTATTCCAGAAAAGAACTAAGCCAGGGGCCAAGGCAGTGGGGGGCCTGGGGGTGGCAGGCCCAGCCCCCGTAACTTACTGAATGACCTGGGGGGCGGGTGAGGCTCTTTGCCTACTTTGCAGCACTTTCGTGGAGTAATGGCCGTACGTGGGGATTTTGCCAGGAGCCGGGTGTGGTGAGGGAGAGGGTTTTGCATAAATGGAGCCCCGGCAGCGTCCCTTTTGATTGGGGTATGGGGGGTTGACGGGAGGAAGTGCTGAGAGGGCCCGTTGAGCCCATGTGCAGGCACCGAAATGCCAACTCAGAGATCAGCGTTCCGTTTTGTGTGGTTCAAGGGAAACTGTTGAGGGTTTTGAGAGCGAGATTGGAGTCCCAGATGGGAGACTGTGTGTGTGTGTGTGGTGGGGGGGTGGGGGTGAGTGGGGGACCAGCCTGGAGTTTCTGTTCTTCCTAGGGCTTTCCAAGAAGGCTCAGTGCAAGCAGGGTGAGAAGTATAGGGTATGGAGAAGACCATGCACAGGTTCCGGAATGCTTAACTTATTTGATCAGGGTCCAGTTGTACCAATCTCTGCAACAGCATCGGGTTGAATGGACCCTGACCCTGACTCATAAGAACCATGACTGCGTTCGGGGCACTTGTGGGTGGCTCAGTCAGTGAAGCGTCCGACTTCGGCTCAGGTCATGATCTCACAGTTCGTGGGTTCGAGCCCCGCGTCGGGCTCTGTGCTGACAGCCTGGAGCCTGCTTGGGATTCTCTCTCCCTGTCTCTTTCTGCCTCTCTCTCTCTCTCTCTCTCAAAATAAATAAATAAAGGGGTGCCTTTATAGAGGGGTGGCTCAGTCGGTTAAGTGTCCGATTTCAGCTCAGGTCATGATCTCATGATCCGTGAGTTCAAGCCCCGCATCGGGCTCTGTGCTGACCGCTCAGAGCCTGGAGCCTGCTCCCGATTCGGTCTCTCTCTATCTCTCTCTCTGCCCCTCCCCCGCTCGTGCTCTGTCTCAAAAATAAATAAAGACACATTAAAAAAAAAAAAAACTGCATTGACAGTCTTAGTGAGACCCTGAAAGGTGGTCTGGCTTCGGAATCAGAAAGACTTTGGGTTTTAGCCTCTGGCAAGTGTGTATCAGGCCTTGTGGTCCCTTCACCTGACGACGGGTCGAAGCCCGGTGTCCTGTAAGCAGGTCCCCCGGACCCAGGTCCTAGCTCAGAGCCTCGACATTCAGACTGTCCCCAGGCTTCTCAGGCCATCCTTCGTCTCCCTCTCTTCTTTTTGCCTCTTCGTAGTTTTTAAAAATAGTTTTAATGTTTGTTTATTTTTGAGAGAGAGAGAGAGAGAGAGAGAGAGAGCCTGAATGGGGAAGGAGGTGAGGGACAGAGAGAGAGAGAGAGGCAGAATCGGAAGCAGGTTCCCCAGCAGCACAGAGCCGGACGCGGGGCTCGAACTCACGAACCGCGAGATCGTGACCTGAGCCGAAGTTGGATGCCTGACGTCCTGAGCCGCCCAGGCGCCCCCTTCCTTTTGCGTCTATGCTACCGCACACAGCGAGCTTCCCTCACAGCCTTCCAATCCTGCCAGCCACGCCAACCTTCGTCACAGAATTCTGCCACTGGTGGGAAGGGAACACCTTGTGGCGAGTGGGGGATCCTTCCCCGATCTCTCCCCCAAAACACGAACCCCCATTTACGTTTCCCGTGAACGTCGTATGTGTTCAGAAGGCTTTGATCGATGACCGCCCCTGAGTTCAGGGGACCTCGCTCACCCATACAGCTCCTGCACGCTGTGACCCCTTGGCTGGCCAGCCAAACACGGTCCCTGGAAGGAAATATAGCACCTGCTACTTGCTAGGCAACCCCCCCCCCCTCCACCACCCCGCCACCTTCAGGTGCACACACTTTCCACCTGCCCAAACCCCTGTGGTTCAAGAGAAACTACCTCTGACCCATCAGTGGAGGGGCGGGGCGGGGGCAGGCACAGGGGCACCACATAGGTAGGCACGGAATCAGGAGGGACGGGTTAGGGCTGGACGTGCCCAGGCTCGCTGACCTCCCGGCCCCTAGGCTCTGTCCCCAACCCGCCACAGCTGACGAGTTCAGCCGTCCCTCAGGAACCCTGGCCTTGGGGCTCCCGTCAGATAGAATAGAAAAGGAAATCATGCTTCAACTCCACACAAAAAAAGTAATTTAAAAACATCCCCTGTACTGAATTCTGTTCCTTGTGGGGTTTTTTCCCCCCTCCTTGTTCTTTTTCTTTTTCTCTCTCTCTCATTGGAGTCCGATGTCTCATTTGAGTCAAAACTTATTTCGCCAGAGAGGTAGTGGTTCGATCTGATAATTAGGAGAAATACCAGCTACGTCAGGCTGAGGGAGCATGAGACAGTCCTCATTCACATACGTCCCCCTCTCCGCCTCCCATTAGCTGCCACATCCCACCCTCTCTCCCTATTTGTTAGAATCCACTGCCCGGACCCCCTGACCCTATTTATTTCCTGCCTTGCTCTATGTGCCGTTCAGTGCCGTTGCCCAGATGCTATGCCACAGTGGCTCGCTGTCCAAACCTAACCCTCAGTCCCCTGTCTGCTTCCAAAATCGCCTGTCACTTGTCAACTCAGATCTGCTGGTAAAGGCACCGCCCTGGCACACTCACAGAGCTTCCAGTAAACAGGGAGTTTCAGAAGGTGCCGGGGAAATGGAACTTTCTCCAAGTGTGGTCTCTGGAACGCTCCTGCATTGGGGGGAGGGTACAGAGCTGCCACACCCTCTCCCCGAACGGCCACTCAACCAACCCGTGTGTTCACCAACCCAGGAGCTCTGCGAGCCTTGTCCTTTGGGGTTTCTAGGGAGGCTTCATTACAAACAGGCACAATTAATTAAATCATTGGCCATTGGTGACCGAACTCAATCTCTAGCCCCTCTGCCCCTCCCAGGAGGTCAGAGGGTAGGACTGAAAGTTCTCCAGGCAACCAGCCCCCATCCTTCCTTGAGCTCCCAAAGTCGCCTCCTTAACATAACAAAGGACACCTTGACCAGGGTCAGGATTTAGGAAATTCCAAAGGTTTTAAGAAGCTCTGTGCTAGAAACAGGAATGAAAACCAAATACATATTTCTTGTTCTAAATCACCGGTTCACAGAAGGACGTGGACAAAGCTGAGCAGACGAAGGGCTAACCAGCAATGGTATCAGGCAGATTCCTCAGGCTAAGCCAGTGGCTCTCAAACACGACTGTGCATTAGAGTCACCCGGGAGGCATCCAGAACTCTTGGTTCTCAGGTTGATGTTTGGAACAGTTATATCAAAACATGTGTAGTTGGGAGCCAGTCATCAATATGGGTCAAGGCATCCCATACACAGCCAAATCGAGGATCGTGGGACTGATGGCGACCTGCCTTCTGATCGAGTGACCGAGCATCCTGAGTTTGCCCAGGAATTAGGGGTTCCCTGGAACATGGGAAATTCAGGACTAAACAGGAAAAGCCTGGGCAACATAGAATGAGTTGGTTGCCCTGCCTCTGGTAGACTTTACAGAGCTCTGTCCGGGAAAAATCCAACCCCAGGGTGAAAGCATTTTGTCCATTGTCAAGTCTATCAGGTGTATTAATCAAACAGCATGAGTCTTAGGATCAGAGAAAGCCAGGCTCCATCGCTCATTAGCTATGTGACCTTGGGCAGGCTGACTTCTCCACCAAGCACGTCAGTACTTTTTCTCTCTCCTTCCTTCCCATCTTCCCTGAAGGTCATAGATTGAGCTGCATTCTGTGGGTGGTGTTCTCCAGCACAGGGGACAAAGTGGAACCAATACAGAGGCCAAGAAAACTGGGGACTCTTGACAGGTTGCCAGAGAAGGGTAGGGGCTGGAGGCGAGAGATAGGAGAAGCCTGGCCACGCCAGCGTGTCTGCACTCAGCATGCATGTTTTCTACCTCCTTCTGACACCGATTGGCAGACTTAGCAAAGAAGGGCCTCGTATCCAGGATGCTCCCTCAAGGCCCCCTCAAGGCAGCTGCCTACCCTAGCTCTCCATACCCTAGGTATGCCCCTGACCTGGCCATGTTGTATGAAGACTGCCAGACTGCCAGGACTCTGAGCCGTCATCCACTGTTCCTGACACAGGCGCAGCCACCACACCATTCCTCCAAGAATGAAGTGAGCATGTTGGCTCATATGTTTTTGGTTTGCATTCTCTCCAACCCTTTACTTTTAAACCAGCAGGGGGTTGATTTATCCATGAAATGTGTTGTGCTTTTTTGGCTGCGGGCCAGACTTTTAAATCACACAGTTAAAGCTGAGGGAAGGATGTGCCAATTATTAACGGAGGCTGCATCTGGAGGATTCTCAAAGACCTTTCCCAGGGCCCCTCTTTCTTACCTGGCCCATGCCCCCACGAAGCCAGAAGAGGCCTGAAGCTGCAACTGAAAGTCCACCCATTCATGTGTACATCCCTCCATCCATCCATCTATACTTCCATCCATCCATCTTCCCATCCATCCATCCATCCATCTGTCCATCCATCCATCCATCCATCTATCCATCCATCAATCAATTCATTCATCTTTCCATTTTTCCATCCATCCATCCATCCATCCATCCCTCCATTTTTCCATCCATCCATCCATCTGTCCATCCATCCATCCATCCGTCCATCTGTCCATCCATCCATCCATCCACCCATCTGTCTGTCCATCCATCCATCCATTCATCCATCTTCCCATTCATCCATCTACCCATCTGTCCATCCATCCATCCATCTATCCATCTATCCATCCATCAATCAATTCATTCATCTTTCCATTTTTCCATTCATCCATCCACCATCCATCCAACTATCCATCCATCTGTCCATCCATCTGTCCATCCATCCATCCATCCATCTTCCCGTTCATCCATCTACCCATCTGTCCCTCCATCCATTCATTCATCCTTCTCTTCCACAACTATGTATTGATGGCCTACTATGTACCAGAAGTGACCTGGTGCCTGCTGTTCTGGTACTTACAGTCTACTTGCAACAAAAATTAAGATGCTCCAGGTGTAATTTCCCAGGAACTGACAGGCCTTCCCTATGTGCCAAGAAGAGATGTCAACCTGATGAGATTTTCAGATCCACAGGAGGGTACCCCTTCTCTTACCACTATTTTTATCCCAACCAACCTTCTGTTACCTGAAACTCCTTTAACATCCTTCATTACGGATGAGACTTAAAAACAAGCTAAGAGTTACTGTCTTAATTTGGATTCACAGTAGAGTAAAATTAACAGGAAGTGCCCTAGTCCAGAGAGTTGTAAACTCAAATGGCTACAGGGCCAGCCATAGACTGAGATGAAGTAGGACAGGTGGGAAACAATACAAACTAGTGAGGACTGTGGCAAACTGGAAACCTGGGTCCCATTTAAAGGAGGAGCCAGCCAGTTATAATAATATAATGCAGATCTTGTGGGAGTGTATCTTCTCATTCTTCAAGAGAGGTCAGGAATCCAGATTTTGTATATAACTTCCTAATTTTTAAAACAATGAAGACCAGAGGCTGGCTCAGCTGGTGGAGCATGGGGCTCTTGATCTCACAGTTGTTTGAACCCCACGTTGGGCATGGAGCCTACTTAAAAAGAATAAATAAATAAATAAAAATTTAAAACAATGAAGACAAAAGAAACACCTATGAGGGCAAGATGCAGTGTGTATGCCACTTCCCATGACTATGGGCACTAAGCCAGATATTCTAGCAGGGAGGAAGCCCAGAACCCCTGTCCTAGGCCAGGCCCCTTTAGATCCTCTCCTCAGGACCAATTCTGATAGGGGATGCCCTGAGGACTTGACCTGGAGGGAGAAGAAGAGAGGGGAGCATCACGGGCAAGGGAAATGGATGAAGAAAAAGGAACCTGCACTCATGGGAGACCAGCCTGGCTCATGTCCTGAGACCGCTTCTAGAAACGCTTAATTCTTGTGTCTCAGCTGTCATTTTCAAGGGTCCTGATTTTTCACAAAGCCTGGGAGGTGA
Organism: Herpailurus yagouaroundi; assembly: GCF_014898765.1. NCBI lineage: Eukaryota > Metazoa > Chordata > Mammalia > Carnivora > Felidae > Herpailurus > Herpailurus yagouaroundi. Next base: position 7,251,349 of record NW_024412439.1, on the reverse strand, counting down.
GAGGAGTGGTCTGATTTATGGGTTAAAATAATCACTCTGGCTGTTGCGAGGAGAAAGGCAGGCTGTGGGCACATTCCTGTGAAAACAGGACAACTGCTGAATTGGCTACTGCAATGGTCCAAGCAAGAGCCGATAGCTGTGGCTGAGGTGCATCAGGCAAGGACACCGGGACAATGTGTGGACACAGAAGGCTTCCCAGACACTTTGGGCTGCTGGCCTTGGCGAGTTGGCCGAACCACTGGGGAAATGCCCCTTCAGGAACCAATCACACCTTATCAAATATTTGTCCAAAGTCTTTCGTTTGACTCTGAACCTAGCCACAAATTGTCACCAGCCACATTCCCCACAATCTTGAGCCCTCCAGCTCATCAAACTTCTCTCCTCTCACAAGATCTTCCCTACAGCCACTTAATTTTGTATTTCCTTCTTTCCCTGGGGCCTTCCTCCTCACCTTCTTCCCACTTCTGTTCCTCACTATGAAGCTCAGACACCTCCTCCCCTCCAGGCCCACGTAGCACTACCTTTGAGTGTTGTTAAAGCCCATTTATCCGTTGGGCACACCTGCTCCCAGAATGGATTTCGAGAAACAGGTGTTGGTCTTTATTTCCTTATATGTTAATCCCCAGCTCCCAGGAAATGCTTAATAAACACAATACTTGCAGAAGGAAGGCAAGAAAGGAATGTGGATGACAGGTGGGATACTCTCACTGATTCTAGCCTAAGAGTTCACTGCTCTCCTCTTCCTGCTTCTCTCCTGCGCGGGTAGAATCCACTGGTGGGACGTACCGGGGACACTGGAGCTCTCACACTAAATAGAGCATTGTGTTCTGTGATTAAAGCCCAGCCCAAGGGGTGAGGCTTCCCTGAGCTGGTCCCCCATGTCCTGTCCCCCAGCACACCCACACCCCGTTTTTTTCTCACCCTCAATTACAGTTAGGGAAGGAGCAGTGTGATAAAGGAAACAAAAAGTAAAAAAGAGGAAAGGGGGGAGGGGAGAGGGAATGAGAGGGGACTGGACTGTGGGGCCAGACAGACCTGGGTGGCCTTGGAGGAACTATTTTACCTCTCTGTGCTTGAATCCTCACATTTATGAAAGATCTTTATAGAAAAGATCATCAGCAAGGTGATGGATCCCAAGTGCTCAGCACAGAGCCCGGCGTAGTCACTCAGTACATGATTGCGGTGTTTTCTCCAATGTCATGATTGTTCTCAAGGGGAGGGGAGGACGGAGGAGACAGATGCTGCAGCCACACTGTCCCTCTGTCACGGCCTGTCCTGTGGGGTTCTGTGAGCAGCGGCACATGGGCTGGCTTCCCTGGGGATGCATAATTAACATGCATCCAACGGAGGCTTCTCTTCTGGAAAGGGCAAGGGTGCAAACCTGGGGTCCAGCCTGGAGTAAGCTGTTCATAATACCTAGAATTCATTGCATCCGTGAAGTGGGAGAGACAGTGTAGGACACTGAGAGGAGGCGATGCTGCCTCCATCCTTACGCAGGACTAACAATGCCAGACCCAGGGAGTGGCTATGGGGCACCTGTGTCCCCCTTTCAGTACCATGTACCCCCCCAACACACACACATACACACACACACACACACCCAAACTTCTGCTTCTCTCCTCCACCAGTTCATACCTGGCTCTACCTTCTCTAGGCAATGACAGACTCTGCTTGGCAAAACAGCTCTCAGCTAGTTAGCACTTTAGAATGGGCCAATTTGTGCTAGAGTGTTAATGTCTACTAGGATGGCATGCAGACTGATTCAGCGCTTTAATAAGGAGCAATGCCTTTAGTCCCTATTAAATAGTGGCTAGGAACATTTGCAGTAAGCGTGTGGGGTCTGAGACCAAGGCGGAGAAGTGGACAGGTTCGCCCAGGCAGCACCGGCTGAGGGAATCTGACCTCTCATGCCGTAGCCGTGCACAGATCGTATTCTCAAGTGCAGAAGCCCCTCCCGACTTGCAGATGGTATCAGAAGAGGCAGTTTGGGAAATCAGCCTTGTCAAACCCCAGAATATGGGCTGGTGGCAAGACTGTAAGACTGGATGACTCCAAGGGTCGCCCTCCATGTTGTAGTCTCTGTTGCTTGTCTGCACAACCCTGTATGCAGCAGCCTTGGCTGGAAGGGAATCTTAGATCAACTACCTGGCTTTATAGGTGAGGAAACTGAGGCACAGAGGTGAACTGACCTGCCCGAGGTTCCATGATGGAGTCAGGTGGAGACCCCCAGCCCTGGACCCATTTTATGCCACACTTTCCCCGGTTTTGGTTTGCTCAAAAGGCCAGCTCTCCTCTCATGCACAGCAGAGATGCATCCATAGGTAGCCACTGGTCCAGATGTGTCCGTATATATTTATGTCCATATATCCCGTGGGTATGTTCAATATGGTAGCTACCAGGCACATGGGACAATTTAAACTGATTTAAATGAAATAAAATTAAAATGTCATTTCCTGAGTGTTGCCAGCTGCATCGTGAGTATTTGGTAGCTACATGTGGCTCGTGGCTACCATATTGGAATTTGCACCCTCTCAGAAAGTTCTACTGGGTGGACACAGCTGGACTTATAGATCGTACTCAACACAGTTACACAACTGGCCGTGATCACGTAGCTTGAAAGTGGGGAGCCAAGACTCCACGGGAGTCTGTTTGACTTCTGAGGCCAGGTACTTAATTACTAATCTCTACTGCTTCCAATGAGTGGATGGAAAGGGTGTATAGACTACAGGGCTGCAATAGAGCCAGCCAAACAGATGTTATTTTCAAGATGGCAGGGACAATTAAAGGGCTCAGAACCAGTGACAGGAATTAATGAGGCTTGTTGGGTACTAGAACAGAAGACCAAGAAGACCAAGGGGTGATTTAATCCCGTCTCTGGGAGCAAGAGAGCCATGCAGGCAATGGCCGCCAAAGGCCAGGGGCGGGCAGAGAGAATGCAGGTGGTCACAGGTGGGGCTTCCTGAGCACTGAGCAATGGAGAAGACACGCATCGAGGGGACAACCTCCATCTAGAGATAGTCCAAGAACAATACCCTTCATAGCCCCCGTGGTGCCCTGCAGACAGGGGACAAGAGTGAAAGGGATCTTCTTCCCTCTCCTCGTGGTGGAAAGGGAAGGCAGAGGGAGCCTTCTTGGGATGGGTTTGGGCACAAAGCCAAGTCTCATGGTGTTTAATTCCTGGGTTTCAAGCTCTGGTCTTTGGGAGTGACGGTGGGGTAGGGGTAGATGGGTGTCTGGGAAGCTGGACCACCTTTGGTCAACCAGCTCCTTTTTTGTTTTGCGTCTGCTTCAGAGAAAGGCGTGCTCTTAAAACACACCTGAGTTTCCCTCCGTGAGAGCTGCAAGGGGTCTAGAGGTCTCTAGCCAGCACCCTCATATTACACATGAAGAAACTGAGCCCCAGAGAGGTTAGGTGACTTGTCCAAGAGCGCTCAGCTAGTTGATTGCAGGGCCAGGGCTAGCACCTGGGTTGACAGCACGGAGGCTTTTACGGCAGTTCTCAGCACACAGAGGGGACGTCCTTTGCCTAGTATCCAGCGCCAGGAACTTAGTCACCAAATGTCACTTAAACAAAGCAAAAGCAGGCTCCTATATGTTCATTTTCAATCCCTGGATGTTTCCAGTAGAGCTGGAGAGTGGAGGTGGGGCTGGGGCTGAGAGTCTGGACAGAGAAGAGCCTTTGATCTTGATGTCCCTGAGATTCTTGACAAATGTGGCCCCATTGCCCCCCCCCTCCACCACCATCTCCCCATTGTTCCCATTTGTCAGCCTGACAGTCAAGTCTCCTGGCCTCATTATCTTTGTGGCCACTGCCTGCTTCTGTCCTCCCCTCAGAGCCCGGCCTCCGAGACCATTCTACAAAACCCTCCAAGGTTCCCTAGACCTTTTCTGCCCTTGGAGATGTAATAAGGCTTTGTATATTGTTGTCGTTGTCAAAAATGTGACACACATGGCTGGATTTTAATTGATGATGTTTATTAACTGACACTTGCTCTCTGTACCCCCTTGCTCTGTTCTGCGTAGGACTCTACACCGATGTAGCCCACCCTTATCTGCCTTCCTGTGTATCTGTGTGCTCGTTAGTCTCTCTGTACCCCTTCTGTATGTACAAGTATGTTCATGTGTACGCTCTATGCAGCCTTCTTATCTCTGTCTCTCTGTGCATTTAACCTTGTACCAATGCTCACGATGTAATAAAAACAGAACCAAACAAACACAACGCCTTCTGGCGATTTTTAAACCTAGGGGGAAATGCTCACTTACCTGGGATGGACGCGTGAGTTATTATTATCGAAAGGCAGTGGGTCGGGGAAAATTTCTCAGTGACCTTGGAAGATCCGTGAGCCCCTTGGCCTTTTGCCCAAGGTCGGCAGGTAAGACGGGGAGTGGAGGTGCGTTCCGCGCGAAATCTCAAAGCCGAGAGCAGGAACAAGGTGGCTGTCGGCACGTTGAGTCTCCTGGGAACGGTGGGGGCTCCGTGGTCCCCAGTCTTTGGTAGAACTTTTAAAACATTCTGTAAAATTGCACCTTGAGAAATGCTCTTCCACCGTGAAGAAGAGGCTAGCCATCGCTCCTGTCCTGCCCTCCCTTCCCTGATCATAGAAGCCCGAGGAACTTCGTTCATTTAAGAGGGACTTCTTGTCCCGAGGTTTTGACATGCGCCTGCTGTTGAGTGAAGCCAGCCTCCCCGGCTTTGGTCCACCGGTGGTTGAGGCAGCCCCTGCGGGCATCCCTATGTCTACCCTGCCACTCCTCCCCGATCATGTCCCCCGTTAAGTGGAACTCATATGTGGGTGCCACGGGTAAGGTGACGGAAACACTGTCTCTCTTCCTGGCTCTTCATTCTTGTGGCTTCCTTTTTATTCATCCAACAAATACTTTACTGAGTTACCCGGTACGCACCAGGCACTCTTAGCTGTGGGGATACGAGCGCGAACAAGACAAATATGGTCCCTTCCCTCAAGGGGCGTATCCTCCAGTGGGAGGGAGAGCCAATGATGGAGCCCATAAAATACCACAGACGCAAGTTGTGATAAGGTGCCCAAGGCAACAGGATACAAATGGGTGATATGGTGCACACTCTACATAGGGGGTCAGAGAGACCCACCCGAGGAAGGAAACTGTGTGCCTGGAGCTAGATGGCGGGGAAGAGTCAGACTTGAGGATGCCAGGCAGACGAACGCCGTGGACACACGCTTTCTGGTGGGAATGAGAGAAAGGAAGGAGTGGGGTTCAGAGAAGAAGACGAGGCCCAAGGAGACTGGGTGTTGTAAACCAAACTAAAGACTGTGGGTGTTATTCTGAGCACAAGCAGGAGCCATAGGAGAATGCTGGCCCTCCAGAAATGGGCCATTGACACCAACAGCCTATACTTTGAGAGATCGGATGGGAGGTGGGATAGGAGGAGGAGAAGAATCTAGAATGACTCCCAGGTTTGGGCCAAAACAGCTGGATGAAAAATGGAAACCCTTGAGCCCATCCATCCTGATGTTCTCCCCAGTTCGGAACATCCCCAACATACGCCCCATGTCTGCTCCATCCATCCGTCCCATGGTCCCTACCATCCTCTCCCTGCCCACACCACCCCCCCCACCCCCACCCCCTCCCGCCAAGCGTGTGGGGGAGCCTACAGCCCTTCCCCTGCTTCTCCCGCAGCCCGCCGGCTCCTTGCCTCTCTGGGAGAATTTCCTTTCCAGGTGATCAGATCACAGTAAGTCTCCGTGAGGCCCTCATTTGCCAGAGTATCATTAAAAGGGTCCTGAACCCATCGTTCTCATTTGTAGGAGAAATTGGGGGACACGACTTTATACCCAGAGGGGATAACGGTGCCATGTTAAAATCCTTCCCAGGAAGGTCTGACTGCGTAAAGCATTGACTGACCCTCATAAGGCGGGGCGGGCGGGGGTCGGGGGCGGCATTCAGACTCCATGCCTACCCGAGCTCAGACTCTCAGGTCATCCAGATCAAAGTTGTGTGTGGAAAGCCCAGTTCTGTAGCTGGAAGTGTATACAATCCCCGGGCATGGACAGGAGTTGCTTAACGGCTGGATTTTACTCCCCCCCCCCACCCCCCCCACAGCAAGCCCATTAGCCACCCTGCGTGGGAAACCCAGTCTGAGCAAATTCACCCAAAAGGCGGACACCAGTCGTCGACTACAGCATCGAACACGGCCATGTACCTGCGCAGGGTTTCACCGTCTGCAAAGCATTTCGGCCTCTGCCATCTGCTTGGAGGCTCCCCATAACTATGCCGGGGGACAGGGAGGTTCGGAGAGCTTTGCAAGGGCCTGAGGCCACATCTCGGGGGTGTAAGCAGAACACGTGACCTTCCACATCTGAGGGGCGCTGCTCACTGGCTCCACAGAGATGTCCTCCCTCCCCCCACCTTGGGGCAGCCGCTGTCTGGCCTGCAAACCCCACCCCTCTAGATCATCCGAGCTGCCCTAAGAGAGACCAGAGCTTGTGCATTGACGCCTGGCCATCCACAGTGAGAAGCTCCAGGCTAGACTTTCCCCCGCAGGAACGGGGTGAGTTGGATGGGGGTGTGCCACTCGGGGGGAGAGGGAGAGGAAGCCAGTGTGGCAGGAGGAGGGTGCACGGACAGCTTCGAAGGACGCTTTGTGTGCGCGTTGCTCCGGGTGGAGGAAAGGGTTGATCACTCACCTCTTGGGGAAGAAAAGCTTTGAAAGCTGGGCTCCGTGAAGGAAGCGGCAGACGCGGGGTAGGACGTGGGAGAGGAGAGGAGGTCAACATGTAAAGGGGAAACTGATGCTTCCTGTCTGCAGCTTGCACAGAGCAGGAAGCCTTCCGCCCGCCCCCACCTCCCCAGGTCCCCCACGAGGACACTGTAGCGTCACCTGTCCACCCACTAAAGTGAGTGCCTGAGTGGTCAGTGAGCCCTGGGTCGGGTGGGAGGTGAAGAGCATCAGCTTCTACTCTTGATTCGGTTAAAGGCCTTCCTGGGTTGGACAAGAAAGCCAGAAACATCCACCTGATCTACCTTGCCAAGCGATGGGTTTGGCCCACAGCCCGTGAGCGTGTAGCTAATTCTTAAGCCACAAATCCTGGGATCCACCGGAGAGGTGAGTACAAATCCTCACTCAGCCTGCCTGGTTGCCGCGCAGAGGTTCAGAATGTGTCCAACGTTGGGCAGGGAGGGGGCTCTGGTTTCCTGTTACAGGGCAGGGTAGAAACAGCACAGGCATTTGGAGAGACGTGGATTTCAGTCCAACGTGCCACCGCTGACCAGCTCTCTTGGATTGGGGTGACTAACTTACATCTGTCTCCCAATCGAATGCAGACAGCGGGATCTCACCGGCATGCTAGGATTCACCGAGCGCGGGGCCTGGCCCACGAAAACTGGCTTCCCCACACGGCAGGCATTATCATTCTTGCTATTGCTGGGAGTGGGCACCGGGGAGGTAGCTAAGCATCGGGCTCTGGAACATCCTGCCTCTGTTTGTGCCCCCGCTCTGCCATCTTCTAAACGTGTCACCTCAGACAAGTTAATTTCCTGCTTTGTGCCTCAGGGTTCTCATCTGTTAAGTGGAGGGAGAAAGAGTCCCCTCCCCCCATCTCCTAGGGCCGCGACTTTGAAAGGAGATGCACAGTGCTTAGAAATGAACCTGGTACTGGGGCACCTGGGGGGGCTCAGTCGGTTGAGTATCCGACTTGGGCTCGGGCCGCGATCTCACCGTTTGTGGGTTCGAGCTCCGCATCAGGCTCTGCGCTGACAGCTCAGAGCCTGGACCCTGCTTCGGATCCTGCGTCTCCCTCTCTCCGTCCCTCCCCCACTTGCGCTCTGTCTCTCTCTCTCAAAAACTAAGTAAACATTTAAAAAATTAAAAAAAAAAAAAAAGAAGAAGAAATTAACCTGGAGCTTACCCAGGGTTTCATAAATGATCAGTTAGTGCTGTCATATTGTTATCATCAACCCTTAATATTACCTACACTTTCAAAGCTATGTAAAATTATACAAAAATTATAAAACTTATTTAAAAATATACAAAAGTTATCCAACGGGAAAATCATCTTAATTTACAGTCCTGTGCCTGATCCCCCCAGCGACTGTAAATCCGTAAGCCCGCCTCAAGCGCCTTCTGCGTGCAAAGGGCTATGCAGGTGATACGGGGCACAGACGAGACTCCTGACTTCCAGACCCTGATCTGGACAGCCAGTCCAGTCCAGTCCTGAATGCACAGATAAGCCAGAGGCACGAGGGATGGAGACTTTGGGGTGTGGTTAAAAAGACCACGACGCCAGGAATCAAGCGACACGAATCCTAGTCCCATTTCTCTGACTCACCGAGCGAACACCCTCACCGCTCTGACCCTTGGTTTCTCCATCTGGAAATGATTGATCCCTGAGATTGCTTCTGTCCGATTTGAACGCTCGTTGATTTCAGAGGACAATTTAGTGTCACACCCTCTGTTTGTACAGAAAGTTCTGTTCAAAACGCCTCTCCTTGAGCAAGATTGTGACAATCTGTGTGGTCAGGAACAACTACCTGCGTGATCTATCTAGTGGCCTCAGGACCTGTATAGCCTGTGTCATTTTCATGCTTTGGGGAACGTGGCCCTCACATCAGTTTGCCTTCCTTCTCCGGCAAAGAAAGACAGTCTTGCTGTTGCAGTTCTTGCCTGTGCTCCCAGGACGCTCACAGATAAACGCAGCACCCCTTTACAATAACCACACACCGCCCACCTGCAACAGCTCATTTCTTCAGCCCTTGGAGCGATTCTTCCCCAATCTTACCTGTCGAACTTTGTAGCTGTGCGTCCACGCCTCAGACTTCCAATCAAGTCCCTTTAGAAACTGGCAAAATTCAAGTTCCCTTAATGGTTTAAATATAAATAACTGTTTGCTGTTGAAACAACATTAGTAGATTGACTTAGTCGGGGCGGGGCACCGGGGTGGTCCAGTCAGTTGAGCATCTGACTCTTGATTTCAGCTCAGGTCATGGTCCCAGGGTCATGGGATCGAGCCCCACTCGGTGTGGAGCCTGCTTGGGATTCTCTCTCTCCCTACTTCTGCTCATGCTCTCTCTGTCTAAACTAAAAATAAGAAAAGAAACCATGACTTAGTCAAAAAAGAAAAAAAATGCTAATAATCCTATCAGTCAAAGGTAAGCTTTTATTATATATCTTTCGGGACTGTTCTCTACATGCAGATTATTCATATAATTAAAAGAGAGAATCATAGTTTATTGTATTGTTTCCAATCTGCTTTTTTGTTTCGCTTAACATATAGAAGTTTGTTAATTATCTATATTAGGAGTCGTAAAGGCCACATGGCATTTCTTTGCTTAGAGTTCTCTATCTTACTCAACTGATCTGTTCTTCTTGGAGATTAAGGTTGTTTCCAAGTTTTTGCTATGACCAACAATTTTGCAGTGAGTTGGCTCGACTATTTTCTTAGTCTCCGTTCCTATTAAGGAAATGGCTGGGCAAAAGGGTCTATATATCTTTTTTAGATTTTTAAGGCATATTACTGGATTTATCTCCAGGAGTTTTGCAGTCATTATAAAAGTACCTGTTTCCTTTCCTTTCCCAAGAAATATGTGCTGTTTTATTCATGCTCTATGTGTTCTCTTACCTTTTTTAATCTGAGAGTATCTGGAAAAGTCAATCTCATTGATGTTTTCAGAGATATTTCTCTGATCACTGAGGCTGGGTATTTTTTGTTCATACATTCATTGGCCAATTATGTTTTCTTTATTCAACAAGTATTTATCAATCACCTTTAATGGGCCAAACATGTTTTTAGTATTTCTTCCGTGAGGTCCCTGTTAATGTAAAAACATCTAACTTTTAAGTGAGCTATTGCTGGGGCGCCTGGGTGGCGCAGTCGGTTAAGCGTCCGACTTCAGCCAGGTCACGATCTCGCGGTCCGTGAGTTCGAGCCCCGCGTCGGGCTCTGGGCTGATGGCTCGGAGCCTGGAGCCTGTTTCCGATTCTGTGTCTCCCTCTCTCTCTGCCCCTCGCCCGTTCATGCTCTGTCTCTCTCTGTCCCAAAAATAAATAAATGTTGAAAAAAATAAATTTAAAAAAAAAGTGAGCTATTGCTTATTAAATTCTTCATTTTCAGGGTGTCTGGGTGGCTGCTGAGCGTCTGACCCATGATTTCGGCTCAGGTCACGATCTCACAGTTTGTGGGATCGAGCCCCGTGCTGGGTTCTGTGCTGACAGTGCGGGGCCTGCTTAGGGTTCTCTCTCTCCCTCTCTCTCTGCCCCTCCCTGCTTGCGATTTCTCTCTCTCTCTCAAAATAAATAAATACACATTTAAAAAAAATTCCTCATTTTAACCAAGACCACATGTCTGGGTAACAGATCCTGTAAGCTGTCTTAGGTAAATTCTCTCGCATCTTCCATGGAGGCAATATGCCTGCTCCCTCACACTGCTCTTCTCTGCCCTTCCCCAAATAAGTACAGAAATTTGGAGGCAGGTCCCTATGAGGATGCCATCAGCTGACTCCCAGGGCTCTCCCGGATGCTGGTGAGTTCACTCCTGTCTGGAGTCAAGAATCCATTTTCCACATCCAGAAGCTCTGTCCCATGAGTGCCCCAGAGCTGATCCCCAACAAGCTCACCTAACAGTAACCAAACTCACAAGAGACTTGGGCGTATACGCCCGAGAGCCAGCTTCTCCACGTGCGACGAGAAATATAACTGTCAGGCAAAGCAGACAACTGCGGGACTCTCCAGCACGGTTTCTCCCTCAGGCCAGCTAGAGAAGTAGCCGGAGCTCTCGGAAGCAGAGCCTGAACAAGGAGAGTAGGTGGCAGGATGTGAAAATCGGCTGGCTTCCAACTCCGAGGCACCTGTCTCCCCTCCCCCTCCCCCACCCTCCAGCTGGCGCCTGGGTGGGTGCAGCCCGTTTGGACTTCATGCTGGTGGCTAACGTGACCCTGACTTCTTCACGGTCAGCTCTGTCCACGTCCAGCCATGTCCAGCACAGCTTGCTGTCCTGTCCGCCATTCATCTTGTTGAAGCGATCTGACCCGTGCCTCACGCCCTGGTGGAAAGTTTCATATGTTGGTTTGTGTTACTGCCCCCGTGTCCAGTACATGCCTATTGACAAATTACCTCGTTTCAGGCATCAGACGCAAAAATGTGGGCTTCTGCCGGTGTCTGGGATAACACAGTAGTGAGGCAAGGCCAAGTGAGTCACCAGGTCTAATGATGTCCTCGTTTTTGGAATTTTTAAAGAAGCTTTGAAATGAGGGGGTGGGTGCCCGGGGCAGACCTCTCTGCTACCTTGGCTGCTCTTGGCTTTTCAGCCTCAGCTCAGGGGACGGTTCCACTTGACCTTGGACTCCCTTACAAGGACAGCATCCATCGTATGCACATCTTCGGGCTTTACTTAAAGGCCTTAGCTGATGTGGCAGAAGCCCAGAAACACAAAAGAGTTAGCATGCCCGGGGTTAACTGTCAGCCAGCGAGGGTGGCAGCCGGCACATGAGTCCTCCCCCCAGTGGGTGGTGCCAGGAGGCATCCACACATCTCTCGGGAGCCCCCTGCATGGAGCACGCGTCCTACAGCACAGAGGAGCAGCCTCAGTCACACATCCTTAAATACAAGGCTTGTTTTCTTCCCTCGGCTCAATTCCAGAGGCCGTCCCCCCAAACGAACAGTGCGCACCCACATCCTTGGCTCTCCCTGTGCTTTTGAATGGGCGATGTAGAGGCCAAGGAGGGCCAGTCCCTTGGGTAGCTCAGGGAGGTGCAAAGATGGCACTCGGAGCTCTGTGGACCTCCTTTGGAGACCACAGCAGGGGCTGACGTCCCTGCCGGGGACTGGGAAGTCTCCGTAGAAAGATCCAGAATTCCCCTAAATCCTTCTACAGGCGCGTCAAGGGGAAGCGAGAGCGATATTGCCAGGAAAACCCTTAGAAGACGCCCCAAATAGCCACCGTTGACTTTGTGTGTTTCTTGGACGCCACAGTAGAAGAATTTCCCACCTAAGGTTGGGTCCCTTAGAAGCTGGGGCTGGGGCGGCGGAGTTCTTGGGCAAGAGTCGTATTGAGAGGCTTTTCTCAGGAAACGGAAGTGAAGGAAGGAGGGTGGAGCGGGGGAAGGAAGCCAGGCAATGATGTGGGCCCAGCTGGAGATGGGCTTCTGCCCCATGGAGAACCCTGGAGCACAAAGTGGAGAGTGTTGATCACACCTTGAGACCAGAGGACTGGCCTCGCGCACCCCCCTGTCAGTCAGACATTGGCTGAAGGCTGCCTCCACCTTGGCACTTCCTAACACGGGGGCCTGGATCCTCACCAGGAAAATCATCCCAGGAGCTGGGGGGGAGGGGGCGGGGATCGATGCACCAACTCAGCAAAGGGGTCCCAGGTGATGGGACACCTGCAACACGCATTGCATTTCCCTTAGTCCGGACCTCCCGATCCTCAAGGAAGACCGTTGTTCCCTTCAACTTCTTCATGGTGCAGAGACTTCTCTGGCCGTGTGCTTTGAAACTCCCCTTATCCAGAGCTGTCTGTTAATCTTTAATCTCTCCAACTGAGAGAGCTCAGGGGAGTGCCGGGGATTCTCTCCAAAGACAGATCCTTAAATGTTATGACATCATCCTAGACATTAGCATGAAAATGCTTGTAAGTCCCCGTCATTCCCTCCAGGGTTGCACGCTGATAATCAGAATCTTTTTATAAGCTGAACACCAGAGCGTTTGCCTCAAGCATCACGTTGCCTCAGGAGTGAAGCCCCAACCTTCACCGTAAGGATCTCTGACAGAAAATTCTGGAGGTACCTGCCCTGCCAGCCCAGGCATCGGCGGCAGATGCCTGCCAGGACGCCCCGTGGAGTACCTCAGGGTCTAACTCCACTCCATCTTCAGTTTAAGATGCTAGGTTCCAATTCTGGTCCTGCTACTCACCAGCCAAATGACCTTGACAATACAGTCAACCTCTTGGGAGCTCATTCAGGGGGACGGAATAAGGATTAGGTTCCAAATGGATGTTAACAGCGACTTATCACAACCAGGCGTTCGGGAATGTGCTGGGAAACCAGCCTGGGGTGAGGGGCAACTTGGAGAGGGAACCCTGATTTACGTTTGCTGATTTCTATGGTATGGACATTCCCATTATGACTAATTTGGAACTGCCCATGGGTTAACTAACAGCCAGCTTGCAAAATTGCTGAATGTTTGAAAATCTGTTCGAGGGAGCCGATGGGAGTCTATATCTTACCGATAAGCCCATCAAAATGGTGGCTACCCGTACTTGTCCATGCTTGTTGGATAAATGGCTTAGGAAAGGCACCACTGGGATTATTCCCAGCCAAGGGATTGGCTCTGCAAGGATGTCTCACAGGATCTTGGTCGGATGCTCATTCTAAACCTTCATACTGTTGATAAAAAATCTCCCATTCCCTACTCCTGCTACAGCCAAGACCGGTCCAAACTCAATACCTTCTGGTGAAGACATTGTGCTCAAAGGGAGTGCAGAGATTTGCCCGGTCTTTGGGGCTGGGAATCTGCTCCCGCTAACAGGAACCTAGAAGCCAGAAAGAGAAAGTGGCATGGAGGATTGGGGAGGTAATTCTGCATTTAACGAGCCTAGCTGTGCAAGTAGCCATGAGGCCATTGAAAACGTAGCCTGCGCCCCAGGGATAAAACCCAAACAAAACTGCCTTTCCCTGTGGCCTGCGCCCCGCTCCTTGAGTCTTGGCATGGACCACAGCCCCTGGTCGCGTTCCCCTGAAATAATCCACTAACACCAGTGGCATGAGTGGCAGGGGACGTCACATTGGGTGGGAGCATGCAGAGTAAGGTTGCAAAGTCCGTCTCAGACGCACTTACGTGCCGACTCACCCTACTGGTCACTCACCTGCTCCAGCAGCACCCCAGTCCGCCCTCCATTGACGGCCACTCCCACGAGCCCCGTGGGGTCTCCTCCTCGCCAGAGCGTTTCTCCAAGTATTTCTTCCAACCCCGTGACATGTCTCCCCACAACTGCACTCTCGTTGATTCTGTTTTTCTCTGTTTCATGCCCTGGGAAGGGTGCGGCTGGAGGTGCCTCGTTGAGGATTTGCACCCAGTGGTGCCGTCCAGGCACCAATTCCAAGCCTAGATTTTCCTGGTCTCATTTCCCACCACGGTCGCACAGTCACTTGTGTGAATACCGGCCGCCCGATATTACCTTTGCGCCTCATTGACTTCTTCGTAAAACAGAGATGTTGATGTTGCGAGGACTGGAGGGATTAGTAGACGTTAAGATGCTTAGAAGAGCGTTTGGCACATGTTGACTTTAGCTCTTACTGTCATTGGTAGGAGTCGACAATGAGGAATAGACGGGCTCTTTAAGGAGTACTTTTCAAAAGGAAAAAGGCTCAAGACAGAGGTTTGCAGGGCTTTAATATGTGGAGCTAGGAAACATACACACACATCGTAATCTGCACAGGCTCATTTCCACTTGAAATTTATGAGCACGCATCGCAAACCGGGGTCCGACGGCCCCAGCGATCCTATTATCTTTCTCTCACAAGCTGGCTTTGCCAGTCTGAGACTGCCATTCTCTCCTCCCCGGGTGGCACGTTAGAATCATCTGGGGAGTTGAAACTATAACTAACTGCAAGGTTAGTTATACTCACCGTAAAGTAAACTGTAGTGGAAAACAATGTCGTTTTCCAGCTAAACTCCAGTTAAAGCTGCAGACGCCCAGGACCCACCTGAGACCAGTGACATCGCAGCCACCGTGCAGGGGAGGGAGCAGGGCATGGAGAAATGTTCCTTTAAGGGGATCATTTCCTAGCTCCTCTCCCTCCCCTCAACTTCCCTCACCGTCCCTTCTTTTCGGCTCTCAGCTGACAAATTTGCTTCAGACTTCAGGGAGAACACTGAAGCCGTTTGAAGGAGGCTGCCTTAGCTCTCCCCTGTCAACGCGGCTAAAGGGGTTGCATCTGAAGTCAAGCCTTGTGCCTTCTTTCTCTCCAGCAGAGGAAGGTCCAGCCACGTCCTCCTTCTCCCACCTGCTCTTGCAACGTCCTTTCTGCACAGCATTGCCTCCGCTTCCCCCCAGAATCACCCCGGTAGCATGCAGACACGCTCTGGTTTCTCTCAGCTTGGGGAACAACAATAACGACCACAGCAAGAGCAAGCCGTCTCTTGCCTGCGTGATCCCTCCCCCGGTCCCCACCTCCCAGCCCCGTCGACCCACTCAAGAGGCGTCTGTCCGCACCATGCGCACGGAACGCGATTCGCAGCAGCCAAGAGTGGGCGGAACCCAAGTGTTCATCCGTAGAAAACCACAAAGTGTGGTCTATACGTTCGGTGTATCGGAAGGCATTTGACAGCTGCTTCCACACGGGTGAGCCTCGAGGACGTGATGCCGAGTGCACTTAGCCAGAACTTAGCCAGAACTCACCCGAGGACCGATACTGTGTGATCCGCCCCCTTCTAAAATTCATAGGGACAGAAAGCAGAAAGAGGGTTGCCTGGGTCCGGGGCAGAGGAAGGAATGGAAGGTTATTTGCTTGGTACAGAATTCCAGTTTGGGAAAACGTAAAGAGCTCTGGGGGTGGATGGGGGTGACGGTCACACAACACGGCGAGTGTGCGTGATGTCGCAGAACTGTGCGGTTCAGAGTGGTTACGATGGCCAATCGTATTGCCACGCACATTTAGCACAGTTTAAAATAGTAATAGTAATAGCTGTATACACCTGCTCTCCCCACCGCAACCCGCCGTGTGTGTGCCTCGACTCACAACCACCCTGGGTCTGCTTCCTTGGTTCCACCAAACCTGTTCCAGCCAAGGTCACCTTGACATGCACGATTACACATCCAGTTCTCAGGGAGCGAGCGAAGCGCTCCAGTGAGGCTAAGCTCGCTCCCAGACGTGCCCTGCCTCCCTGGTTTCCATGACACCACACTCTCCTGTGTCCTCCTCCTGACGGCCCGCCGCACTGTCGGGCTCCGGGGTTCAGGGTGAAGGGTAAGGCTTCCCGGTTCTCTCCTGGACCTTCTGTCTCCCCACTGTGTATGCACACCTTTCTCCAGGGACACTCGCCTCCTCTGCTCTATGTGCCATCCACGTGTGCACGATCTCAGAATCCCCATCCATCGCCAGCCCCAGATTCTCCTCTCAACTCCAGACTTGTCAACCCCAGTGCCTGCTTGGCCTCGCCATTGCAGTGTTTCGCGGGCACCTCGCACTCACTGAGCTCGGAGTACGGCTTTCCACTGTGCGTCCACCATTCGTTCCCATCTCAGCAAAGGTTGAGCTGCTCCCCTTTGAGTGGTATATCTACCTTCTCTCACTTCCTCAGGCCGCCGGTGGGATGCATTAGCCGATCCTAATCCCCCCCTCCTTCAGACTTGCATCTTGGATCTGTCCACTTCTCTCCACGCCCACTATCCCTGGAGGACCGGTCACTGTCTTTTCTCAGCCAGGCTGTTGCAGAAGCCTTCTTACTGCTCCGAAGTCCCGACTGATTCTTCTCAACCCTCATCTCAGGTCTCTCCACCCCTTGCCCTCAGCCTCTGTGTTCTGGCCACCACCAGTCATTTTAGCTTCTCATCTGTGTTGGTGCTCGGTTTAGCTGAACTCTTTCCTACCCCAGGGCCTTTGCACATGCGGGCACACACACATGCTTCCTTCTGCTTTCCTCCTCCTCACCGCATGTCCCTGTCCGTGGCTGGCCCTTCTCACCCGTAAGGTCTCTGCATAAACGTCATCCCTTCACAGTGGCACACCTTCCTTGATCGTCCTAACTAAATAAGCACTGCTTTCTGTTGTCATGTATCCCTTATGTCTCGTGGTTATCTTCTTAGACTCTGTCACCACTAGCGATTATTCCCGTTTGTTAACTCATTCTCGTCTGTCTCTGTCAATAGATCCCAGACCCCATGAGTACAGATTGTGTCTAGTTGAGTCGCCACCATATTCCCAAGACCCTCTGCTAGCATTCCCCTGGGACATGCATGATACACTTGATAAATCCTTGGATGACAGGTTGGGGCGCAGGGTCCTCATGGGACACGATGCCTTGGCCGTACAGCTTGGGTTTAGATGAAGATTTTTCTGGTCTCCCTCTGGAAGTTGGCAGTCCCGAATTCTCCTCCACTTTTATTTACTCACAGAATTGAATTCTTTATTAACACTGGTCTGCTGATCTCAGACAACATGAACCGGTGGGCTATATTACCCTTCAAAGCAAGTTTTTGAGGGTCATGATTAAGTATACATTTTGCACTTAAAGTAAGCTTTCGATAACATCGAGTGTTTATTTGGTTATCTCCGTTTTACAAATCCCTGACATCACCTTATCCTCATTCTTAGTTTAGGCAAAATCTCATTGGGATTTGAGGCTTAAATCAGCCTGACTTCAAAAATATTTGCAGCTGATATTTCAGAGTTGCTGGCTACAAACTTTTAGAGATTCTTTCTTGTAATGGCTGCTTTTTAAAAAGTAATTGCGGGGGCACCTGGGTGGCTCAGCCGATGAAGCATCTGACTTCGGCTCAGGTCATGATCTCACAGTTCCTGGGTTCGAGCCCCACGTCGGGCTCTGTGCTGACAGCTCGGAGCCTGGAGCCTGCTTTGAATTCTGTGTCTCCCTCTCTGTCTGCCCCTTGCCTGCTTGCTGTCTGTCTCTCAAAAAAATAAATAAACATTACAAAAAAATTTTTAATAATAAAAATGAATAAGTAAAAAGTAGTTACAAAGGAAGTGAGCAGAGTTTACCTCTTCTCTCCTTGCCTATCTTTTGTCTCTTTGAAAAGACAGCAGAGGAGGAATGATGAGGGAGAGAGACAGATGTAGTTTTTACACTGAGTGAGTTTTTTTAAAAGCCCAGGATCAGAATTGGCATCTGTCTCATTAGTAGATGGCATATTTCATATTATTCAGACTGTGCTCTTGTTTCTTGTTCTTTCGTCCCTGTGAAGTGTTTTCAACGAGAACATCTTTATACTGAGTTGCATGCCACAATACTTTGCACAGAGGCTTCCAGAAGCTTCTTTGCCTTATCAAGTTCCCAGGCGTGACTTAAGATCACAGATTGCCTCACATTCCCTGTTTTCAGAGCCATTTTCCAAAACAAGTTGTATCCTTTGCTTGAATAGATTTTTCTTTTCTTTTTTTTCTTTTTCTTTTTTTTTTTTGTAAAGAATATTCTTACCAACGTTTAAACACAGTCTCTCAGCAGATGTTTACACAGGTTTCATCCCGGATACTGACGCCGAGGGCTCTCTGAGCCTCTAAAAAACTCGGGTGGTAAGTTTTCTGGGCACCATCGACCCGGCCCGAGCAAGCCCCGACGACGTAGACGGGCACGATCTAGAGCTGAGTAGGGAAGTTTTGAGAGATGAAAGAGGAAAAGAAGAGAGAGAGAAAAGGGAGGAAAGCATTCTGTTTGCTCTGGTTGGATTTGCTGTCTTTGCACTAGGGTTCTGCTGCTTTACTGCGTTCATTTCTGGCAATATATTCCTCCCGTCGCCTGTGAGAGGATTAGAGTCTGCAAGGGGAGTCTGACAAAACACCCAAAAGCGTAGCTGAATAAAAATGCCCAAAGATCACTGCAGAAGCGGGCGGAGGCCTCTCTTTGCAAGCCAGGCAGGTGGATGTGCCTGAGTGAAGGGAGGCCAGCGTTTGCTAAGACCTTGAACAAGACGTCAACATTGTAGCCACCGGCTAAGCATCCGGCTGACTCTAACTGCGCTAAGTATGGCCGTCTGATGTCCTGTGTGCACCTGCTTTGAAAGCAGGATGCTTCGAGGTGTAAATTGTTCATGCTTATCTGCTTGTTCTCCATACAGTTGTTTACTGGGTGGGGTTACAAGGAAACGGCCCCACAGTCTTGAGCCCTTTGAAAACAACGTGCGGACCTTCTAGCTTGAGCCACATGATGGGGCCACACTTGTGCCGTGTGGCTCACAGGGCCCCAAAACTCCCGGGAAAGAGACTGGCCCCTGTCTCTTCGGTTATAAAACGGCAACACCTAAAATCATCAGACAGTAGCTTCTGGCAAAGTGGGCAGAACAAGAAGTTTCTAGAAAGATGAGTTGCTGGGTTGGGTTTGTTTTTTTTTTTCCTTCTATAGACTGATATGGTCCAGAATTAGAAAAGAAAGTGTCCTGAAAGAGGCAGGCAGATATGGATAACGGATGACTGACATGTTGTAAGAAGCAAGATAATTCTCTGAGGAGTGGGCTTCTACCTAGTTTTTTTTTTTTTAATTATTATTATGTTTTACTTGTTCTTGTGTAATTGTTGAATGTTTGGCAATATTACTTCTATGATATGAATTTTTTTTAATCTCCCTTTTTATTTATTTATTTATTTATTTATTTAAATTTTTTAACGTTTTATTTTTGAGACAGAGAGAGACAGAGCATGAACGGGGGAGGGGCAGAGAGAGAGGGAGACACAGAATCCGAAACAGGCTCCAGGCTCTGAGCGGTCAGCACAGAGCCCGACGCGGGGCTCGAACTCACGGACCGCGAGATCGTGACCTGAGCCGAAGTCGGACGCTTAACCGACTGAGCCACTCAGGTGCCCCAATCTCCCTTTTTAAAATAAAAGAGGTTATGGGGCTCCCAGGTGGCTCAGTCGGTTGAGCGTCTGACTTTGGCTCAGGTCGTGATCTCGCGGTCTGTGAGTTAGAGCCCCACGTCGGGCTCTGTGCTGACGGCTCAGAGCCTGGAGCCTGCTTCGGATTCTGTGTCTCCCTCTCTCTCTCTCTCTCTGCCCCTCCCCTGCTCATGCTCTGCCTCCCTCTGTCTCTCAAAAATAAATAAACGTTAAAAAAAAGGGTTTAAAAGAAAAGAAGTTAGAGATGGTTTACCTCTCATTGCTTTTCGATCACCTTGTCGCAGAGGAACTCCTTACATGGTCCAAAGCCCTGGAACGAGGCTTGGAAGGTTCTCTCGCGTCTAACACGTGGGAACCGAGCAGGCTTGTGCCGTCGCTGTCCCCTTCATTGTTGTGGTTCACCTGTTTTTTCCCCTTGTCTCAGAAGGAATTGGAGGAGTTTTGCAAAAGCAGAAAAGGACTCGAAGGTCAGAGGCAGTAAGACACAAGCAAGGGACAAGAGGCAGGAATGAAGCGAAACCAGACAGCTCCTTTGTTTACTCACCTGCTGGTTTGATCTGGCCACTCCAGCAGCCAGCCAGAGAGGCAGAATCTTCCGGGGTACACAATTCATGATGCCCGTAAGAAGGAATTATGTCCCTCAGCCAAGAGAGGTATGCTTCTTGGTGTCAGGATTGAGCTCCTTTCTCCCCGCGGTTTCCTCGAAGGGGCTCTTGCCATGAAATGAATGAGGTTATCTTAAATGATGAGCTTCACGGGGCTGATCCACAGAACAACCTTCTGTAGACGGAAGGCATCAGAGCCAGGGTCGGTCACCCTAAGTCATGTGCCGTCAGCTCCCCGCTCTCTGCTGATTCGGTTGGCCCAGGTGTGGTTTCGAATACCGAGATGAGTCGATGGCTTGTACATTTTACCTACAGTTCTCCCTGGATATTGTTTCTTTCGAGCAGCCTCTTGATAAATATCGCATGGTAGTGAGTGAGAGATTCCTTCTGGCCGGCACAGGCACCGAATCCCAGAGTAGGCAACGCATCGGATGGCGGTTTGCATCCGTTTGTGCAAATAAGAAGCCTGGCGAGCTTTCCAGCCTCATGTTTACAACAGACCTGAGTCCAAGATGCGCCCACAGACTGTCCCCGTGGAGACCGTTGGTTTCCACCTGCTTCACATGGGTACGGGCGGGCAGCCAGTGTCACGCCTGTGTCCCACATAGCAGGGACAAAACCATTTTAGCCTGCAGGGTTTTTGAAACACGTTTGGCCTTGTCCCCACCCCAGCAAAAGTAAAACTCTCAACACAGACTTTCTGGTTTGAACACCGCCCTGTCCTGCTTCCTTTTCGGGAATCAAGCAATTTGCAAAACGAATAAACTAACTTGCATGAGGTTTTAGGTAAACTGGGTAAGAATTAGGGACTACCTACGAAAAATTATGACTTGAGAAGGTGACTTATGTCAGGGGTTAGCAAACGTTTTTTTTTTTGAAGGGCCAAAGAGGTAATATTTCAGTTTTGCAGGCTTATGTACAGTGTCTCTCGCAATTTTTCAAGCTTATCATTCCAGCATGAAAGAGTGCTACACGATACGTAAATGATAATGTAGCTTATTCCAATAAAACTTGATTTCCGAAAGAGGCACACTTCAGATTTGGCCCCCAGGCCATCATTTGCCAGCTCTGGGTCCAAGTCATTCTTTCTGGCAATAATTACCTATGAAAGACCAATTTTCCCATCAGGCAATTCCTAATTTAATAATCTAATAAAGTAAGCAATATAAAAAAATGCATTCAGTTATAGAGAGAACGATCACTCCTCTCCTCTCTGTATGAGTGAAAATGCAGGTAGACAAGTTATCCAGTTGTGGACCCAGAGCAGTAACAGACAAGACAGCATTTAAACCAACTCGTTCAGCTGGAGGTTTTTTTACCAAGTCCGATAGAAATAGTGCATTATGGTTTTTGTATTTCCATCCGCACCAAGAATACATGTGAAACGCCAAAGCCTGATCCTTAACTGATTAACTGTCCATAAATCCCCATGTAGCCTATTAGTTTTCTTCATGGGTTTCCTCACAGAACAGGAAGATGTACTCCAGACGTTGAGATGGACTGGCCATGAGTAGTATCCCCATCCTTCGTGTGAACCGTTGGTCTGGGGAAACCCAAATCTACGGTTGATCAAGTGAGAAGCCGGCTTATCCTTTGGGTAAAGCGTCCAGGAGAGGAGTAGGTATATAACATGGGACGGGTAAAGACCTGCTCTTTTAGGGAGGTGGGATTCACTTTCCGCCTGGTCCAGGCAGGTGGGATCTCATCTGGAGGTCAAGCAGCTAGTGAGGGGCGGGAGTCCATGCGGCAGAATGGTCCTTACACAGCCCTGGAAGCAGACACCTAGGTTTGTTTGTTAACTGTGTGTTTGCTGGTTATCATCATTGCTTTGTTCTTAAGGTGAAGGACTTTAAAATTAACTTTAGGGGTGCCTGGCTGGCTCAGTTGGTAGAATGGGTGACTTTTGATCTCGGGAGTCATGCGTTTGAGCCCCACGTTGGGTGTGGAGATTACTTAAAAATAAAATCTTGGGGCGCCTGGGTGGCTCAGTCGGTTGAGCATCTGACTTCGGTTCAGGTCACGATCTGGTGGTTCGTGAGTTCGAGCCCCACATCGGGCTCTGTGCTGACAGCTCAGAGCCTGGAGCCTGCTTCGGATCTGTGTCTCCCTGTCTCTGGGCCCCTCCCCCTGATTTGTCTCTCCCTCTTTCAAAAATAAATAAACATTAAAAATAAATAAAAATAAATAAATAAAATCTAAAGGGGCACCGGGGTGGCTCAGTCGGTTGAGCGTTTGACTCGTGGTTTCGGCTCAGGTCGCGACATCACGGTTTGTGAGTTCGAGCTCCGCCTTTGGCTCTGCGTTGGGAGTGCAGAGTCTGTTTGAAATTCTCTCCCTCTCTTTGCTCCTCCCCCACTCGCTCTCCCTGGCTCTCTCTCCAAATACATAAATAAGCTTAAAAAGTTTTTTAAAAATCTGAAAGAAGCAAAACAAAACTTTAAGCATCGTAAAGCCCCAAGGAATTACTTCCACGGTTTTGGGGGGGTAAATCATAACACTCCCTAAATTATTTTCAGCTACTTGATAGTATTTACCAAACCAGGCACTTACATCCACTGTAAAAGAAAAAAAAAAGAAATCATTGTAAATAAATGTTATTATACAAAAATGCACAAGATCTCTCTAAGAAAGACAACAAATATTTAGTAAGGCACGTAATAAAGGATTTAAGTAAATGGGACATATAGACCGTGTCCCTGAATGGGAAGATTTTCAATTAACCCCCAAATTAACCTATAAGTATAATAATGTAATTCTAAGCCAAAATCTAAATTTGTTCATCTCACACAACAGTAGCAAAAAGCCTCTGGAACCATAAATGTGTGAAACTTAATGTGCACATACACACGCGTGTGAAAATACACATGGGCGTTTGCACTATTATATCTTAAGATGTTTAAAGGCAAAATAAAAATGCCATGATTCAGACAGTGTGAGCGGTACCGGAAGGACAGAATAAACAGTGTGGAATCGCGCAGGTGGTGAACCGGGGGCGACAGGGAAGGCACTGAGACACGGATATTTGTTGGGAAGAAACACGCTGTGCTTAGGTGCACAGCATGGGGACCCGGGGACCGCAGTAGGGACTTTCAGAAGCACCCGGCTGGGGTCCAAGTCCAAAGAGATGCCCTCGGGCCACAGATCCCAGTGCCAGCAGCCCCCCAAGAGGCTGGCTTCTCCTTATTCTTTCCTATTCAACTGCTGCTTAATATTTTATAGGATAGATTCCCAGTCAAGGCCTTGGTTTCCCCCCCGTTAACTCCTCTACTATCAAAACACTCGGAACTATGGAGTCATTTCTGGATGTGAGTTCATCCTGCCCGGGCAACCCTCCCTCCCTATCCTTAATCTAAACAGCCTATGCGCTACACTAGGCGGCTTCCTCCACAGGCAGTTATTCGGCATAGGCTTGAGAAGGGTTTGCATCAAAGTGAGAAAAGCTTGCCTGGACTCCATAGTCAACCAACTTTAAAAGAAATGAAATTCTTATCTCCTGACATAACCGTAAATTCCATGTATAGGGAAGATTAAAATTGCCAAGAGGGAAACCGGAAAAGAACAGGAGAAACACTGTTCATACCCTCTGGGAACAGAAAGCCTCTTTTTGAGCACACCCCAGCACGAGGGCCAGAGTCTCTGCTCAGCAGTTGCTTGCTGAATTGCAAGTTAATAATTTGCCAGACAGACAAAACAGAGCAAAATACAGATGAAGTTTGACCAGATGAGAATTTAGGATAGGCGCAAGTCAAAAAAAAAAATGAAGCGGGAAGACAAATACTTTTTAAAAATGGGAAGATGTTAAGGGGGCTGGATGTGGCATTGATATCCTTTATGGGTGGAATTCTTAAAAATTGAATAAGAGGGCAAGAATAAGTTAATCATCCCAAAGGGGAAGAAATGAGCCCAAGAAACTATCAAACATACATCAAACGCACTTCCCCTGTCGGACATAAGGGAATTTAAATTGATTTTAAAAATGATTAATCTTGGGGAGCCTGGGTGGCTCAGTCGGTTGAGCGTCCGACTTTGGCTCAGGTCATGATCTCGTGGTTGGTGAGTTCGAGCCCCGCGTCGGGCTCTGTGCTGACAGCTCGGAGCCTGGAGCCTGCTTCGGATTCTGTGTCTCCCTCTCTCTCTCTGCCCCTCCTCCACTAGTGCTCTGCCTCATTCTCTCTCTCTCAAAAACAAATAAACATTAACAAAAATTTTTAATGATTAATCTCTCTAGTAATCAATGAAATGTAACCTTTCGATTTGGCAAAAACCACTCACTCCCCCCACCCCCACAAAAGAAAAGGCCCTACCCAGGGGTACTCCGCGCGAGGGGACGTGAACACTACCACTCTCATTCAGCACCGAAGGAAGTATCAATCAGCACACGATTTCCAGGAAGACATTAAACCGAAATTTTAAACACTGCATGCTCCCTCTCATGTAGGAATTCTGAGTCTAGAAATTTTCCCTGGGAAAGCAATCAGAGTCATGCACAGGAGTTCTGCCTGCAGAGATCGAAAGTACCATTTATAACACCACTGAAATGGAATCCACTTGAATACGATCAGAGGGAAATGGTTTCAAAAAGACCCCAAAACTACCAGCAACGATAAGGGTGCGTCCCTATGGCTGACCGCTGAGCCACCGTCTACAAACGTCACAGGATCCTTCGTGATTGACTTTGACAAAGAGTCACGGTATCGTATCAGTGAAAAAATCACGGTGCGGCAATGTCTTGTTTTTCTGGGGGAAAAAAAACACATGTCTTTCTTTCGTTCGTTTTCATTTTCTAGCCTTTCGACAATCGCAGGCGTCAATTACATAGTTTTTAAATAATCCAAGGCGGTAAAGACGGGAGCTGTTTTCAGGGGGGGAGACTGAGATCCTCCCGGGGACCTGGGGAGACGATTAAGTGAGCGCACAAAGGCAGTGCCCCCTTCAGGGTCCCCTGATGCCCTCTGCTTTATCACACTTGACGGGATGTCTCAGCACGCCATGGTACCAGATGCTGGCATGTCTATTGTCAAGGCTAGTCATTTATTTAAGATGTTCTTTGCGGAAGGCCTTCCCTGCTCAGGAGGAAGAGAAGTGGTGTGTGAATTTCTCATCAACAAAGCAAGGATACGTTTCGTAGCAAGGGAGTTCAACTCTGATGGCGGTAGACGGTTCTCGACCGCACAAGAACACCCGCTTCAGGACGGAATTGGACGGGGCAAATGGCGAAGTTATTAATTGTCCTTTCTTCCCCATTGGGGATACCAGCTGATGGCTGTTCTTTGAGTGCAGTGTTCTTACGGTCAGGATTCCCAGGAGGCCAATAAAGCCTTTCCCGTTGTCTTAGGAACTGATTTGAGCAGTTGTGACCATGACAAGATCAACTGTGAAGTTTCGGTGAACAGTCGAGCAGCTCAGGTCTGGTTAATGAGGGTTAACGTGGTGGCTGTGCAGCTGAACGTGTGGGACCTGAGAGCTTGTGTGAGTGTGGATGGCAGCCTCAGGCTGTGGTTACCGTCACAGTAGAGCTCTGCCTTGTCTGCTCCCAACAAGTGCTCAAGCCAACCAGCAGCAGGAGTGAGGCCCCAGTGAAAGAATGGAATCAAGCATTTATCACCACCTCTCCTTACATCTTCTACGTGGCCCTTTGCTCATTAAACAGGGGGACCACCTCGGTCTGGAAGGAATCTCAGAGTTGATTCAGCTTCCCTAACCTCCCACCTGCAATCCACAGTAGCCTCCTGTCTTAGTCCCCCTGCTGTAACAAACTGTCATCGACTGAGTGGCTTATAGGCAACAGAGATTTGTTTCTCACAGTTCTGGAGGCTGGGGGTCCAAGACTAGGGACAGTATGGTTGAGTTCTGGTATGAGCCCCCTCCAAGGTGCAGAGGGCCAACTCCTCATGTATCCTCACCTGGGGGAAAGGGGGCTAGGGGCTCCCTGGGGTCTCTTTTGTAAGTCACCAATCCCATTCATGAGGGCTCCACCATCATGACCTACTTACCCTCCTAAGGTCCTTCCTCTTTACAACATCTCCCTGGGGGTTAGGGTTCCAACAAGGGGATGTTGACGGGACACAAATATTTAGCAACAAACACGTCTGGACGGATTTTCCTTCCTCCTTCTAGCCTTTCCCACTGATCCATCCTTAGGAAATGAGGCTTTTGTCATATCACCCTCCTATCTGGGAATCAACAGCCTTTCAGGATAAAGTCAGAGACCTTTTCATCTGTCATTAAAAACAGCCGTGACCTGGGGCGCCTGGGTGGCGCAGTCGGTTAAGCGTCCAACTTCAGCCAGGTCGCGATCTCGCGGTCCGTGAGTTCGAGCCCCGCGTCGGGCTCTGGGCTGATGGCTCGGAGCCTGGAGCCTGTTTCCGATTCTGTGTCTCCCTCTCTCTCTGCCCCTCCCCCATTCATGCTCTGTCTCTCTCTGTCCCAAAAATAAATAAAACGTTGAAAAAAAAACAGCCGTGACCTAACCTCAGTCCACCCTCCCCCCACCCCAGTATCTCTGCCTTCTCTAGCTCCCACCTTCCACCTAATCTGAACCATCTGTTCTGCTAGCTCCTCCCCCACTCCTTGGCCTTGGACTTCCTTTACGTGCAGGAAGTGCCCTCTTCCAATTTCCCATCCCCCCAGTCCAAAAAGGACGTCTCTTTTATAGCTTCGTTCAAGATTGACCTTCTTTATGAAGCCCTCCCTAATTATACTCTACGGAAATCTTCAAGATAATTGATGTGCCCTCTGCAGTCATATATACATGTATTTATTATTTCACTCAAAAGCATTTATTGGACACCTACTGTGCACAACAAAGATTGTGTCAGATCTACCTTTGTATCTTCCCATGTGCCCAGCATAGTGGACTCATTTATTCAGCCGATTGATGGTTATTGAGCATAAGTGCTGTCTTGCTCGACTTGGGAAATACAAAGGTGAATGGTCTATCACTTGCCATCACAAAGACCCACTGTGTTAGAAGAGACGACAAGGCATGTACCTATGTCGTGATAACAAAACGTAGAAAGCAGTACATGCCTCCCCCTCCCCCCAAGAAATTACAGAGAATAAGAGAACTCACTGGGTGGATAGATCGCTGGCAGCCGAGGGGGGTGGCAAGGTCATCTTTCAGCCTTGAAGGGTGGATAAGAACAGAGCAAATGGCCAACAGGGAGAAAGGATCAGAGGGTAAGGAAGGGAAATGGTGCGACGGACGTCAGCAGAAAGGCCATCATGAGGCTGTGTGCTGGGACTGTTATAAGAAGGTCACGGGCAGGAAAGCAGGCATGGGACAGCGGAGGACCCCCAGCCTGTTCACTGCTCGCTAGAGGGTCATGCCTCATTAACGGAAGCAGTGCTCTGCATGATGGTCCCCAGAAAGAGAGCACTCCTTGCCTGAACTCCCCATCTCCTGGGTCCCCAGCGGTGTGGCTGGCTTCTGCTGAGCTGTACGTGCTGATGGGATGGTGGCCTTTTGGTGGATGACAGAAGGGTTGCATTGGGAAGCCAGAAGATGGCTATCAATGGGGAAGGGCTGCATTACTCTGGGCTGAGTCAGGGACAGGCTTCCTAGGGGTGCATGGGGTGGGTGGAAGAAAGGGCCCTATAGATCAGGAATCGTATGAGATTTTCTCCCAAGTATTAGCCAATTGTGACCAGTTTGTAAATCCAAAGAACTGAGATCCCCCTTGGAGCTCAGTCCGGCAGAAGGGTCCATGTTTGTACGTTGCAGTCAAATGGCAGTATAGTGCAGAGCTCAAGACCACTGTGTTTGGAGTCCCCACGTGTGAATTTGAATCCAAGTTGAGCCACTTACTTGCTGTGTGATCTTGGGCCACTCGGTATCATCTATAAAATATGAATGGCTGGGGAGCCTGGGTGGCTCAGTTGGTCAAGCGTCCAGCTTCAGCTCAGGTCATGATCTCACCGCTCATGAGTTCAAGCCCCGCGTCGGGTTCTGTGCTGACAGCTCAGAGCCTGGAGCCTGCTTCGGATTCTGTGTCTCCCTGTCTCTCTACCCCTCCCCCCACTCATGCTCTGTCTCTCTCTCTCCCTCTGTCTCTCAAAAATAAATAAACATAAAATGTGATTAAAATGTGAATGACCTCGTAGGATTTCTGTGAGGTTTCAGTGACATGATACTTGTAAATTACTTAGCACAGTAAGTGTATGACAGAACACATGGTAAGTGACAGGGAAAAAGTGACTGTTTTTGCCCAGACACAGAAAAATTTCATTTATGCTGGGGGTAGCAGTGCACATGGTTACTCAGGCCAGACGCCAAGTTCAGAGTGTCCTCAATTGGTATTGTAATGTAAAGAACAAATGCGAAAGTTACAAATGGACCCAGATCACACACACACACACACACACACACACACATTCACTTCTCAAAGAAAAATGTGATACTATGTCAGATACACTCATAGCTCATAGTAGTTACGGGATGGACACGGATCCTCTGGTAACCTACTTTATTCATTTGGGATATTTTGGGGTTTCCCAAAAGACTGCATGCCCTCCAAATACCAATCGTCTTTCCGTCCCACTTATTCTAACTGGAGTCGCCTTTTGCGATATTGAGCTACTGTGTGTCACCCGGGAGATGGGTTGGGTGCCCGGATTAAGCTCTATTGTAGGGCGATTGTAGGATGGGGTGCCTGTGGGTGGGGGTGAGGAGAGTCTGGAATTTGCCATAGACTTTCACCACACCCCCCTTGCTGAGGGAACCTCAAAGGTCCCACCTGACGTGCCAGCTTGGCCAAAGCCATCCCACCATCTTCCAGATTCACTTCATTTTACACCTGGCACTCCTACCCCATACTGCTCCCAGGGCATTCCAAGGTTGATTTTCCATGGGTATGATTTTTTTTTAATGTGTATTCATTTATTTTGGGAGGATGGGGAGGAGCAGAGAGAGAGGGAGAGAGAGGATTCCCAAGCAGGCTCCACGCTGTCAGCGCAGAGCCTGACGCAGGGCTAGATCCCACGAACCGCGAGATCATGACCTGAGCCCACATCAAGAGTCCAAGAGGAGGACGCTTAACTGACTGAGCCACCCAGGCGCCCCTCTGGGCATTTGATTTAAATACCTCTCAGGGATTTGCTTGGGTCCTTACTGCCAGGAGGATGATTAGTCCCCTGGAAAGAACAGAAGCCCTGGTAAATCCTCCTTTTGTGGTGATTACAATAACCCTCTAGCAGAACAAACACAGCCCTGGTGCCTCGGGGCTCATGGGAGCCCCAGCTGTCCTGAAAAAGTGGATCACAGCAGGTGGCAGGCAGCTCTCCCAGGGAAACCTCAAGTTTGTCTTTTTAAGTGAATCTGGCAGAGGACACGTTGTTTTCCTGTGTAGGCATGACAACCCAGGGCAGACTGGAAAATTAAAGTCCTTGCCAGCAGTGGGGAAACAGAGCAGACCCACTGGGGAGGCGCTTACACAAAGCCAGACTCCCAGGGGTACGGCCCAGGGGACCTTGAGTCTAAGCCTCTAACGTAAGAGAAGACCGAGTCATAGAGAGGGAGCGGGAAATGGACTGGAGCACAGAATGGAGGACCTCACAATGTCACGGGCGCGAACCAGTCACCTTGGGAGGAGTCGGCCTCCTAACGCCAGGAATCACAGATTTCTTCATTCCACCAAGACTGAAAGGGTGGTGTCACAGTAGAAGGTCAACGAATCCTCACGAAGCAGTGAAAACGTGGGCTGGCTCTGAGGTGGGGAAGGAGGGGGGGCCTTACTCCTCCACACACACTTACACTCAGACACATCTAAAATATTACAACCCACAAGCCTGGCTACGGGCCCAGAAAATCTGCCACTCTGGGCACGAAGAGGGTGAAGAATAAGAAACTAGAAAGTGGGACAGGCAATCAAGTATCATCACCATGGCCTCTTGCCCATTTCTTCTGCTCGAGACTTCATTCATTTACTCATTCATTCATCATTCAAAAACTTGTCCCAGCGCCTCCAAGGAGCCCAGCCCGGGGAGTATTTCGTCAAGGTAAACACGAAAGAAGTGTGATTGATCTCCACCTCCAGAAACGTTCCATGTATTCGTTAATAGTTGGGGAGAAGTGCCTCACAGGCAAAAGTGTTGAATCGTCTCCGAAAGAGCGAAGGAAAGAGAGAGACAGAGGCAGAAAGGCAAGATTATGTGTGATTAGGCACCGAAGGCAAAGGGTGGTGGTAAATAAATGATCAGTTATCAGAAGGGCAAGGACATCCCTGTGCACTGGAGGGCCTGGGAATGACTTTATGAAGACGAAGCTGGGAGTTTTCTCTTCAAGGACTGGAAGGGGTTGAGGGGGAAGTACGGAGAAGGAGAGCAATCCAGGTGGAAGATGTTCCTGAGCAAAGCACTGAGGTGGTGCTGGGCGTTGGGGGCGGCAGAGGGGAGCCAGTCCATACCAGGTGCTGGCGTTTTGGGTGAGACGAAGGAATCCTAGACCACGCGCAGCTCTGAAAATGCAGTGACATTGACAGAGGATGGTCTTGATTCCGGCTGCAGAAGTATTGTCCAGGATGCTTTTGAAGCGTTGATTCCTGGAGCTGGTCTCTCAGGTCCCCTAAATCATAATTCAGGGGCTGGGGGGAAGGTTCCAGAAGTTTTTAAGGAGTTCCTCAGGTGATTGTTCAGTCCACTCGTTCAAAAATCTTTGGCCTTAGGCATCTAAGTTTTAAACCTATCGGTAATGTGTAGTATTTGCAAGCTAATGGCTAGGATGAAATTAGAATTTAAGAAAGACCAATCTGAAGGTGCCTGGGGGGCTCAGTTGGTTGGGTGTCTGCCTCTTGATTTCGGCTCAGGTCATGGTCTCATGGTTCATGAGATCGGGCCCTGCATTGGGTTCTGCGCTGACAGCATGGAGCCTGCTTAGGATTCTCTCTCTCTCTCTCTCTCTCTCTCTCTCTCTCTCTCTCCCCCCCCTCCCTGTCTCTCAAAATAAATAAACATTTTTTAACTAAGAAAAAGAGAGAGAGAGAGAGAGAGAGTAATGTGGCTGGAGTGTCCAAGAGCAGAGACTGGAGGCAGGGAGGAACTCAGGAGGTTATCATGGCAATTCCAGAACGTGGTGATGGCACCTAAGACTTGAGAATCTAGAACCAATATGCTTATTACCCCTTTGTTCTGTCTCATGCTCTCCATTGATGGAGGCATCGTTTATGTCTTCGGGTATTGTCTCCCACAACCTTCCTGGGACTCACTGTGACAGAAATTGCTTGTGCTGTATCTGTCACCAGGGATGTGCAATACCTCATCACTCTTCCCTTTCACCCGCTCCCCTTCCAGACACACACACAAGCAAACACACAGGCACCTAAGGGCATGTGCACACATACCTGCCCGCAGCTCACTGGCCCACAGAGAAGACTGGCCTATTCCCCTGTCGCAGTTAAACCAGACCGCAGTGTGAGGACACTCACTGTCACCTCCGGCACCTTCACGGCTGCAGAGGTGAAGGTGAGCGTTCCGATTCTAAGACACCTGCTAACTGCTGGTGATCCACATGCTCTCAGTGGGCAGAGGTCCCCACCCTGCTTTTCTGCTTCCTTCAAGCAGCCTTGGCACTCAAATGGAAATTGTTTCGTCACTCTATAGATGTGTCAGCGCATTGATCGATGAGTCCTGAGCGCTAATTAATTGTTATGTTATCCAGCTCAATCCATCAGGGGGCTGGACTCTGCCAAGGCCCAGGACTTCTTGAAGGGAGAGGGGGAGGGGGAGACAGGTAATTGAGGGAGTGGAGATGCGATCCGTTGATAAGTCTAGGGAGAGACAGGATGCCAGGTCCAGCTGACTGTATGCATGTCACCGTGGAGAGGAGCTCCAGGCAAAATCTGGGGACCATTAGCCTTCCTAGTCTTTGTACATCACAACTTCTGCCTTTCTCCCTTCCTCGTCCACACCTACCTGCCCACGCATCCCAAGACTCCATCCATTACCTAGAACACCGTCTGCCCAAACTCCCAATAGACCACCTTCGGAATGAACCACAGTTAGCATTTGTCAGAGTGAGATAATAAGTCTGCACAGGGCAGTTTTCCGTTTCTCCGCTCGACTCCCCACCCTACTCAGTCTCCTGGGTGCGCTAACCTTTGCGGATTGCTCCATGGATGATAGTTGGCTCTGGTAAATGGGGAATCCTGGAAAGAGAAAGGAATGGGATGCCTATTTCCTAGGCTACCTCGTGGTACACTCACAGGAGCCTGGCTGTAGCCCTCCACCAAAGAGCAGGGAGCCCTGTCCACACAGCTCCCTCCCCTCTTGGGTTCCAGAAGCCACTTCCTTCTTTCAACACCCAGGCCCAGTTTGAATAAAGCCGCCCCACTCTCACTAGTCCCTGGGCACCGCACTGTTCCTTATGGGCTCCCTACATTCTGCTCACACCTTTGAAAATAGTCCCTTTATTAAAGTCCCCCTAACGTACCCAGTTGGATGTGTGCCTGTTTCCTGTCTGCACCCTAACTGTGTTAGGAGAAAAAAAGAAATTCTCCATGTCAGTTAACTTGACTTCTCATCCCCCTTTCACATGCCTGGTGAATATCCAAGAGGAAAGAAAAATACAGTATGTAGACCCCCAAAGGTTCTTTGATCCAGAGTCACTCTCCACTCTCCCCACCCCGAGAATTCAGAGTAAGCATTTCAGGGAAGCCAGATATACACTGAAGGCTAAGTGCAGCTAGCGTAGAGAGGAGCAGAGGCACCAGAAAATGCACAGCTCCTTGGAACCCCCCCCCCCCCCGGAAAACACAAGAGACTTTGTAAATAACACACAAGCTTTCAGATAATGATGTGCCATGAAAAAACACAGCCTAAGACCTAGTCCCTTCTCTGCCACCAACTTCGTGATGTTGGGCAGGTCACTTCGCTTTGCTGGGCCTCTTTTTCGCACCTGTAAAATGAAGGAGCGATCGGTCGACTTTAAACATATAAACACGGGAAACTGTTTCCTCAAATGAAATCTTAGGTAGAAGGCCAATATGGAAAACAGATGGGAACCAAGTTGCTCTGGGTGAGGCGTGGGTTGGGGGTAGGGGAGGGGGGAGGGGGTGAGCAGTGTTAAAACACCACCCGCTAGACTCTATTCTTGAACAGCGGCCTTGAGGTACCTCCAAAGAGTCCACAAGATTTCCTGGAGCTGGTTTCAGAAACAGTGTTCTAGAGGTATACCCTTGAGTGCCTGCTTTGATGTGAACACAAGGTGGTCTTTACGGACAATCATTGTTGCCTCCTCCCTGCCCAGAGGATGTAGAGAGAGGCTTTGAGCTGGCACTTAAGGCAAGGCTGGCAAAAAGCCCATGTGGAAACTTTCTCTTTGTTTCTGAAAATATGTCCATTTATAGCAGCAAGTAATTCCTTTTGTCTCAGGGTAAAGAAATTTTGGAGCCTATTAGGTGATCTTAGGAAGTGTCTTCTATTCCAAATGACTTTTCCCAGCCGAAACTCTGTTAACATGTGCGAGTGAGTATGAAATCTGGACACAGATCTCATTCTCCCTGGATGCAAAATGTTTGGCCCAAAATGCATCGGGGATTTGCTGATACCAAAAGGCTTGAAAACACCTTTAAGCAACCCCGAGATTAAGGACCCAGCCAGACACCCTTTCTTCCTGATCTCCCCCCAGCATCTCTTTGACTGTCACTGAGATCTCCAGGCTACCTGGGAGACTCCCCCAGCCTGGTGGAGAAACAGGGAACTGGGAGGGTACCTGGGTGAAGCTGGGCAGGGTCCAGTGAGAAGGTTAGCAAATCTGGTCCCCATAAAGTAACTGCAAAGCTGGACAAAATTGATCAAAATAGTCACTTCGGTATTCTGGACAATTCATCAAAAAGCTTGCAACACCTGAGAAGCATTTAGGCTTGAAATGTCCATCAACTGATGAATGGATAAAGAAATTGTGGTTTATATACACAATGGAATACTACTTGGCAATGAGAAAGAATGAAATATGGCCTTTGGTAGCAACATGCATGGAACTGGAGAGTGTCATGCTAAGTGAAATAAGTCATACAGAGAAAGACAGATACCATATGTTTTCACTCTTATGTGGATCCTGAGAAACTTAACAGAAGTCCATGGGGGAGGGGAAGAAAAACAAAGAGGTTAGAGAGGGAGGGAACCAAAACATAAGAGACTCTGAGAACAAACTGAGGGTTGACAGGGGGTGGGAGATGGGCATTGAGGAGGGCACCTGTGGGGATAAGCACTGGGTGCTGTATGCAAACCAATTTGACAATAAATTTCTTATTAAAAAAAAAAAAAAGAAAGCTGCTGCATTTAAGGTCAGAGTGGAGAATTGATGACATGCTTGGGGCTTCTCCTAGCCTCCCCCCAGATCAGTTAGCATAGAGGTTCTGCCCCGATGGGGCAGGCTGTCAGCATTGATAGCTGTGCTACTGTGTCAGATGACAAGCCTGCCCTCTCAGCACATACAGAGGAAAACCAATGCGATGGATGTGTCACTTCTCATCTGGGGCAATGCAAACCGGTCATGGTCAGGAAGACCCATTCAAAGTGCTAAAGACACCTGTCAGCCAAGAATTCTGTAATAGCAAAATTAACCTTCTTTTTTTTTTTTTTCAAGTTTATTTGTTTATTTTGAGAGAGACAAAGACAGTGCAAAAATAGGGGAAGGTCAGAGAGAGAGGGAGAGAGAGAGTCCAGGCAGGCTCCACCCCATCAGCACAGAGCCCAATGCGGGGCTCAAACCCACGAGGCCGCGAGATCATGACCTGAGCTGAAACCAAGAGTCAGATGCTTAACCCACTGAGCCACCCAGGTGCCCCAGCAAAATTAACCTTCGGTTTAGTAAAGGTGCAATAAAGACATTCTCAGGTAAACAAAGACTGATAGCAGTCCAGACTGACAAGAAAAACTAAAGAAACTTCACAGGCTGAAAACAGAAAAATGTAACACCAGACACTAATTCAAATTCACAGGAAGAAATGAAAACACCAGAAATGATGAATACGTGATTAATTTGAGAAATTCTGTATTTTTTCTCACGTCCTCTCTAACTTTTTAAAAAGACATAAAATTTTATGCATCAATAATTTTAATGCTGATCATGGCATATGATGTATGTATATATACATAAGGAAGGAGGTCAGAAACTCTCACTATCCCTACCTATCGGCAGTTTCTTAAGCATGAGTGCTTATAAGGTTGTTGTATGCTTTTTGGTCAATTTTCAGACCACTGAATAGATAGGTAGATAGATGATAGATAGATAGATAGATAGATAAATGGATAGATGAATAGATACATAGATAGGTGGGTAGATAGATAAATGTATGGATAGATAGATGATAGATAGATAGATAGATAGATAGATAAATGGACAGTTGGATGAATAGATACATAGATAGAATGGATAGATAGATAGATAAATGGATAGATGAATAGATAGATAG
>NW_024412439.1:7129416-7215788 GCF_014898765.1 Herpailurus yagouaroundi | reverse complement strand
ATAGATAGATAGATAGATAGATAGATATAATATATATGACAACAACAGTATAATGGAGGGAGGTTCATTGGAATAATATTGGGGCAAAGTTTCCATATGCTACCGAAGTAAGTTAGTTCTGAAGATTGTAATAAATGAAGGTGCATATTGTAATCCCCAGAGCAATCCCTAAGAAAATAACTTTTAAAATATAGTCAAGTTGTCAAAGGAATTTAAATAGACATTGCCATGTTCATGGATTGAAAGACGCAATAGAGTGAGCATAGGAGTTCTCCCAAAATAATATACAGACTTAACAAAACTCCTATCAACATTCTCACAGAAGTCTTTGTAGGTATAGCCTATATTATTATAAAATTTGTATGGGAAGGTAAAGGAACTAGACTAGCGAAAATAATTTTTAAAAGGAAAAATAAACTGGGAGGGATCAGTCTACTCCATTTCAAGAAATAGATAGCTACATTGATCAAGACCGTTGGTAGGGGCACCTGGGTGGTTCAGTCGGTGAAGCGTCCGACTTCAGCTCAGGTCATGATCTAGAGGTTCGTGAGTTCAAGCCCTGAATCGGGCTCTGTGCTGATGGCTCAGAGCTTGGAGCTTGCTTCAGATTCTGTGTCTCCCTTTTTCTCTGCCCCTCCTCCAAACTCACACTCTGTCTTTTTCTCTCTCAGAAATCAACATTAAAATTTTTTTTTAAAAAGACTGTATTCATAGGGAATATAGTCAATGGTATTGTAGTAGTGTTATGTGGTGAGAGATGAGAGCTACACTTACAGTGAGCACAGCACAATATATAGTAATGTCAAATTACTATGTCGTACCCCTGAAATTAATGTAACATTATGTTCAACTATGCTTCAATAAAAAAAAAAAGACTGTTCCCGAAAAAATTTTTTTTTAGTATTGGCAGAGAAAGGACATGTAGATCAATGGAACAGAAGAGAAACCTCAGAAATAGCTTCAAACAAATATATCCAACTGGTTTGTTTTTTTTTTTACAAATACATAAAATCATTTTAATAGAGGAAAGAAAGCCTTTTCAAGAAATGATGCTAAAGTAACTGGACATGAGTAAGCAGAAAAGAAAGAAAGAAAAAAATAAAGAAAGAGAGAGAGAAAGGAAAGAAGAAAAAGAAAACAAAAATCCTCAACTTAAATCTAAGTCTCATACTTTGTATAAAAATTATCTTAAAATGGATTATGGACTTAAATATATGACATAAAACATCTAAGGGGAAAAAGAAGAAAATTGAAAATCTTCGGGACAGGGGCGCCTGGGTGGCGCAGTCGGTTAAGCGTCCGACTTCAGCCAGGTCACGATCTCGCGGTCCGTGAGTTCGAGCCCCGCGTCAGGCTCTGGGCTGATGGCTCGGAGCCTGGAGCCTGTTTCCGATGCTGTGTCTCCCTTTCTCTCTGCCCCTCCCCCGTTCATGCTCTGTCTCTCTCTGTCCCAAAAATAAAAAAAAATAAAAAAAAAAAAAAGAAAATCTTCGGGACCTAGGGCTTGGAAAAGAGTTTTAGATTTGGCACCAAAAGCACAATCTATAAAATAAAAAACTGAAGGGCACCCGGGTGGTTCAGTTGGTTGAGTATCTGACTTCAGCTCAGGTCATGATCTTGTGGTTCGTGAGTTCAAGCCCAACATCACGCTCTCTGCTGTCAGCCTGTCAGCTCAGAGCCTGCTTTAGATCCTCTGTCCCCTCTCTGAGCCTCTCCCCAACTTGTGCTCTCCCAGAAATAAGTAAATATTTAAAAGAAAAGAAAAAAAATTGATAAATTGGGCTTCATCAAAATTAAAAATTTTGTTCCGCAAAAGACTCTGTTAAAAGGATGAGAAGGCAAGCTACAGTCTGGGAGGAAATATTTAGAAACCATATATCTTACAAGTAACTATTATCTAGGCTATAAAAAGAACTCTCGACATTCAATAGGAAAAACGCAAACAATCTGATTCGGAAGTGGGCAAAAGTAATCAAGAGACATTTCACTGAAGAAGATATACAGATGAAAAATAAGTACATGAAAAGATGTTTAACATCATTAGCCATTAGGGAACTGCAAATTATAGCCACAGTGAGATATTACTACATAACCACCAGAGCTAACTAACATGTCTAAAATAAAAAATAATGACAACACCAAATGCTCACGAAGATGTGGAGAAACTGGATGACTCATTCGTTGCTGGTGGGAATGTAAAATGGTACAGCCACTCCAGAAGACAGTTTGGCAGATTCCTTAAAAGATTAAACATATAACAATCACATAATCCAATGCTTAGGAGCAAAATCCTAAGCATTTATCCTAGAAAATGAAGACACGTTGACACACAAAAACCTGCATATGAATGTTTATAGTAGCTGTAAATCAGAATATCACAAAACTGAGAACAGTCCAGCTGTCCTTCCAAAAAATGAATAGATTGTGTTACACTTAGATCATGGAATATTTACTGCTCGGCAATAAAAAGTAATTAACTATTGATACATGCAACAACCTGGTGCATCTCCAGTGAATTATGCTTGATGAAAGAATCCAATCCAAAGAGGTTACATACTGTATGATTCCACTTGCATAACATTCTTGAGATCATAAAAGTATAGAAATGATGGACAGGCTAATGGTGGCCAGAGGTTAATGAAGGAGTTGGTGCAGGAAGGAAATGGGTGTGGCTATAACAGGGGCACAGGAAGAATCCAACTAGCAGTGGATATGTTCTATACTTTGACTGCATTAATGTCAATATTCTGGTTATGATATAGTCTGTAGTTTTGTAAAGTGTTACCTAACTGGGGGAGCTGGCTAAAGGGTACACAAGATAACTATATTCTTTCTTTGAGTTGCACGTGACCCTACAATGAAAACAAATTTTTTTTCATCGTGGAAAATAATACAATAAAGGCAACATTCATTTTGCTTATCAATCTGCTATCGGGGCAGGGCTCCGTGGGTATAGCTTGTCTCTGCTCTGCCTGTTTCAGCTTGGGCAGTGGAAGGCTGGGGGGCTGGGATCATCTGAAGTCTTCCTCACTCACATGTCTGCCAGTTGATGTTGGTTGTTGACAGATATCTTAGCTGGAGCTGCCCGCCCGTACCTGTAGCCTTATAGCCTTTGCAGGTGGCCTGGACTTCCTTACAGCATGGCGGCTGGGATCCAAGGTTGAGTGTGCTTCAAGAGAGCCAGCTGAAAGCCAGATGAACGTCTGCAACCTAGCAAATGTGGAAGTTATACAGTATTCTTTCTGTTGGCAAAATGTTCACCGAGGCAGTCAAAAGTCCCTCCAGTTTCAAGGAGATGGAGAAGATATTCCCTGTAATGTTTTGGGAGAGCATGCGGGACTAGAACTATAAGTATGGTTGTTTTTGTAAACTATAATGTGCCACAGTCTCTAAAGGCTGACTCCCTTCCAAATCTACAAGACTGCCCGTAGCGACATAGTTTACATGCCATGGGCCCAACCATGCAGAGAGACCAAACCTCTCTTATAATGATGCCTAATTTCTGGAAAAGGAGCTCTACTGGGCCCAGGCTGAGTCAGGTATTCACACCTGGTCAAATCAACCATGACCTAGAGTCTGGGCTGAGAGAAGGAGAGTAGGATCATGTTACATACAACTAGAGCCAGGAGGTGGGGGGGGGGGAGCACAATAGAAGGGAGCACAGCTTTCTGAGTGGGAAGACTTGCTTCTAGTGATCGAGGCAACCCAGAAAATGCCAGAGCACAGAAGGTAGATTTTCTTTTTTAAAAACCATGCTCTCTGTCAAGAGACAGAGCATAAAACAACATGACACAGAAAGGTTAGATGTAAAAGGATAGGCAAAGTTTATCAGGCAAATGCAAACAAAAGGAACGCTGGGTTGGCAATATAAATACCAGATCAAGAGGACTTAAAGACAAAAAAAAAAAAGCATTAAATAGGACAGAAGGGGTTATTTGGTGTTGATAAAGAGGACGGCTGCAAAGAAGACATGAGCACCATGGGCCTTTTTGTGCTGAATAATGTAGCTACGAAATACAGAAAGCCAATTCTATAACAAATACCAAGAGAAAATGACAGGAACAAATTAGTGGGAGACCTTAATACACATCCCTCAGTCCTTGACGGGATAAATAGGCAGTGAAGGAACTTGGATAGGACAGAACTGAATAATGTATTTCATGGGTCTGATTTAATAGATCTATGTCAATTTTGTACTCTCCAAAAAGAAAATATACCTCTTCTCTAAGTACTCATGAAACATTTATCAAAATCAATCCTGTAGTAGCCCACAAAGGAAATCTCAATAAATTCCCCAAAGCAGCAAGTGTACAGGCCATGTTCTCTGACCACAATACAGTAAGACAGAAAATTAACAGCCAAAGTGCAAACCAATACACCTGAACACTTTGAAATGTAACAACTCTACTAAACCCTACTCTACTAAAGAATTCTTGGGGCGCCTGGGTGGCTCAGTCGGTTAAGCGTCCGACTTCAGCTCAGGACATGATCTCGCGGTTGTGGGCTCAAGCCCCGCGTTAGGCTCTATGCAGCTCAGAGCCTGATGCCTGCTTCGGATTCTGTGTCTCCCTCTCTCTCTGCCCTTCCCCCATTCACACTCTGTCTCTCTCTCTCTCCTTCAAAAATAAATAAACAGGGGCGCCTGGGTGGCTCAGTTGGTTAAGTGTCCGACTTCGGCTCAGGTCACGATCTCGCAGTCCGTGGGTTTGAGCCCCTTGTTGGGCTCTGGGCTGATGGCTCAGAGCCTGGGGCCTGCTTCCGATTCTGTGTCTCTGCTCTCTCTGCCCCTCGCCCGTTCATGCTCTGTCTCTCTCTGTCTCAAAAATAAATTAAAAAAAAAAAAAACGTTAAAAAAATAAAAATAAATAAATAAACATTAAAAAAAAAAAGAATTCTTGGGTCAGAGGGAAAACCAGGGTTGCAATTACGGATCATTTAGGATGTTGCAACCGTAAGAACACTGTGTATTGACACTCACAAGAAGGTGCCAGAGACTAAATCGGTGCAAAAGACCTCAGATTATTAGCAGAAAAGAGGAAACGTAAATGAACTAAAGATTTGAGCCCAGAAATGAGAAAGCAAAAGCAAAACCAAACAAACCAAAGAAAATTAGGAGGCAGAGACGAACAAATCCAAAAGCATAAAATAATGATTTGAAGACAAAAAAAAAAAAAAAAGAATTGATACGTATTGGGGTAGTTATTGGAAAGAGAAGAAGAAGAAGAAGAAGAAGAAGAAGAAGAAGAAGAAGAAGAAGAAATGGCTGATCTAGAAAACATTAGCACAGAAGATTAAGAGTAAGAAGAGGGTTGGGATTTCATAAATAGATGGATGATTTTTTTTTTTTTTGAGGAATGGTATAGTGTTAAGCTAATAGAGTTAAAAATGTCTAATGGGTATGTTTAAGAAAAATAGGAATTACAAGTTAAATTTAGAGTTAGAAAACTGAACTAATACGTAAGGAAAATGTTGCCGACTGTGAGAAGCAGCGTGCATAATGGTTAACATGCCAACTCACCTGGGCATGTTACATCCCAGACTTCACCTGTTACGCCAATTATTCAACCTCTCCAAACCTCAGTTTCCCTAATTCTAAGCTGGTGATTATAACCAACGTCCATCTACCAAATTTGTTGTTGTGCAGTCAACGACATGGTGAGTCAACCTCGTGCTGTGGTCGTAACAGAAAAGCTCCCCAGAGACACCGGAAATTTCTATTACTGCATTCCTTCAAACTTCCTAAGAAGAGGTAGCTCATGTGCTATATTAATAGTTTCAGGGCACACAGAAAAGTGGGATGCTATTCATCCAGCTTTTACAAAATCATTTATCTTGATGAACACACTTGATATATTAGCACAAAAAAAAGATAGACTCTCTTTGTGAATATATAGGAATTGAATAAAATATATGCCAGTGGAATCCAGTGTTGTAATGGAAGAATACTGCCAAAATCAAATAAGGAAATTCCCGGGAAGAGACAAATGGCTCCGTATGAGGAAATCTATCAGTCCACTTTATCACGTGGCCAGGCAGTTGGCAGTATGTTGACCTAGAAAGACTGCTTTTTATTATTCGCCTAAGGAAATAAGACATGATTGAAGACCAGTGTTCGAGGTTGCTTGCTGGAACGTTATTGAACTTTTAAACAATCTAAATATACAATAACAGGGGAATGCTTAACCATATCTGTTAAATAAACATATTAAATAAACTATAGCCATACATATACTGTATTCTATAGAATTACTATTGTGAAACCATATGAAATATTTTGAGGAATATTTCAAAACCTGAAAATATATTCAAGGGGCACCTGGCTGGCTCAGTTGGTGGAGCCTGTGACTTTTGATCTCGGGGTTGAGAATTCGAGCACCATTTTGTGTGTAGAGATTACTTAAACACAAAACCTTAAGGGGTGGCTGGGTGGCTCAGTTGGTTAAGCATCCAACTTCAGCTCAGGTCATGATCTCATGGTTTGTGAGTTTGAGCCCCGCGTTAGGCTCTGTGCTGACAGTTTGGAGCCCTGTTTCAGATTGTGTGTGTCTCTCTCTCTGCCCCTCCCCTGCTCACGTTCTGTCTCTCTCTCAAAAATAAATAAACATTAAAAAATAAAATTAAAAAATAAAATAAAATAAAGTCAAAAAATCTTAAAAAAAGAAAATATATTCAAGCATGTTGTCCATTAAGTATCAAGGAAACAGATTAAAAGTAGTGTGTATAGCAAGCTAACGTATGTGGAAACTATCCATATTTATCTGTATGTGTCTAAGTACATATGCATATGAGCAGTTAGGTTTCTTCCTTTTCTTTGCTACTATAAAGATGCCACAATGAATAACCTCACACATTTGTTATTTTGCACAAATGTGAGGATCAAATCATTGTATTTTTCTCCATTTTAAGAGTCGAAATC
Source organism: Herpailurus yagouaroundi (assembly GCF_014898765.1). Classification (NCBI taxonomy): domain Eukaryota; kingdom Metazoa; phylum Chordata; class Mammalia; order Carnivora; family Felidae; genus Herpailurus; species Herpailurus yagouaroundi. The sequence continues at coordinate 7,208,872 of NW_024412439.1, read as the reverse complement.
CTATTCTCCCCAAAATGAAAAATGCACAAGGTAATTCCTTATAATATTTGTGTGTGTGTGTATGTGTGTGTGTGTGTGTGTGTGTGTGTGTGTAAACACACACAGTAATTTAAAGGGGGCAGAGAAACAAAAGGAAATATAACAAAGTGCCATGATGGTTACTTTAAGACAGTTTTAATTTTCGTCTTCATACTTTAAATGTCTTTTCTTGATGCCAATGTAGGAAAAAATTGAGTGTCAGCAAAACATTTGAAGTGAGATTCAAACAAAAGGAAACACGTTGATCTTGTAAACAAAATATCTAAATTCAAGACATTTATCCTGCTTGCAAACTCATCTGTAAAGAAACACAGGGACTGCTTCGAATGAGATGTTTAAAGAGTTTTTGACAGAGTCTGGAAATTGGTAGGCCAATAATATATATTCCGATCAAAATCATTATGAAGATTAGTATTTTAAGAATATATGCGACCATGTTTAGCACAGAGTGCAGAGCACAAGTGGTGACCAGGAATTGTTAACTGAACCTGAATCGATCCCCCTTTCCTCAGTGCTACCTAAACTCTGAGATGTAAGATTAAGAGTGTTTCTCTGTAACTGCCACTGTCTACCATTGGAACTGGGTTCTTCCATTTTTTTGTAGCTGTCTCTTTGAGGTTGCCATACTGCCTAAAAGCAAATATACCAAAAAGACCCCAAAAAACCCATAAAGCAATGAAACTTTTTTTTTGCTTGCCTCTGGAGGACAAGCAAAAAAAAGAAAAAAAAATCTATCCATTATCTCCCTTCCTGGATTCTCTCCTCTTGCTTAAATCCACACCCAGTGCGAAATTGATTCAACCTTTTGCAAATGGTTTTTTTCCCCTGGATATAACTTAATATTCTGTCTTGGGAGGGAAGACTATCTTTACGTGAGAAAGTCTGGCTTGTTGCCCAAACCCACACCCCCACTGGATAGTTGTCCATGACTATTTAAAGAGTCTGGACTGAACCAAAGGAAAAATGTCATGATTCCATTCATATGGGAAATTTTGTCTAGTAGGAGTACCCAGGATGATTTGTCTTGGAAATGGCCAGAGACTAGAGCTAAGAGAAATCTGGACAAAAAGATATATTATAGGCCTGGATTTACGGGGTGACTGTAAGAACAAGATTTGGGGAACTCACCGGTTATGGAGGATGAAGGGAGGGAAATGGTGGACCATGACTGGAGTTTTACATTCAAGCCCATGGAACATTAGTGTCATGGACAGACAGAAGCTTGACCATGGGAGGATAAAGCAATGAGATGATGAGCTAACTTTGGGACACCATGGTTTGGGCTAAGGGCAGGAATTTCAAGGCCATGTCCACAAGCAATTTAAAATCGAACCCTCCACACCAGACAGACCTCGAATGAGAGGTGTAAATTTGAGAACTATCAGTCTGGGTAAGAAGGTAGAGCCTTCATGAAACACTAGTATGTTGAGAATACAAGAGGAAAAGCTATCTGGTGAGAATGCTTTATAGTGAGCAACCAAAGACTATGATGCCAGCAGTAGAAAAGATGGCTCCAATAGCAAGATAGAAGGAAACAGACACAGATCTTCTAGCCCCAAGAGGATGGCATGGCTGTAATCCGTGGTTTAGATAAACTAGAGCAAAGGCTATGTGTCCCCTTTCCCCCTTGCTTTAGTTAAAATTAGATGCAAAAATACAATGTTGAGTTGAAGCAATAACACAGGGATGAAGTGTGTTTTCATGGCAAAACCACACTGTCATTGGGTCTAAGAAGACCTTAGATTGCCTTGAACTCTGGGCTTTGGCAACTGTGACTCCATTAACTTTGTGACTTGTTCAATCGATGTGGACTTTTGAAATGTTGGGCTGTGTCATTTCTAGGCAGGACAGAGCCTAGAACACAGGGTTCCTGATCCCAAGCTGACAGTTTCCGTCAGTTTGCCCCGTCTCAGGATGCACCCAGGCACCTGTGTATAAAGACTCAAGACAAATCAAAGCCCCGTAAAGGTACAACCACCTTAAGTTAGGGCATCCCCTTCCTGGCTAATGATGCCCTACAATCCCCCTCCCCCCAAAAAGGTCTACTTCCCCTGGCCAGTCCCCCACCCCATATATGTATACTTGCCAAGTGCCCCTTAGTCTCTATCCTTCTCTTCCACCCACCTCCACCCCAACAAACCTCTGTTGCGGTCAGCCAGATCCACAGATGTGGGTGGGTCTCCATGGTGACAGAGGAAGCCCTGATGCAGGAGGAGAGGGACGCCAACAGCAGAGGAAGGCTCTTTGCACCTAATACACTGCCTTCTGCCCTTCATATTTCCAGGGCATTAGAGGGCCCAGGCCTGTAAGGGGGGCTTCCTTTGGCTCAGAGAAGCACATTAGACATCAAGAGAGGCGCCGCTATGTGGGAGAGACAATGGAATGCCTGAACTCTTCTTTAAAAATCTCTTTTCTGTGATTTCCAGGTGATCGTCAGTATAACCATCCGATTTTAAGCAGTGCTACCCAGACCCCTACACATGGTGAGAGATGGCTGTGAGCATTCCGTGTTCCGTCCCCATCCCCAGGGGCTCCATCTTGACTCCTGATTCCCGTCAGGCATCAGACATATGGTCATGACTCACTGGAGCTCAGGAGGTGTAAGGAGCCCACAGTGGCTCAGTCCCACTCTTAGACCATTGTCTCCCAGGGTTCTGTCTCAGAAACCAGAGTGATCTTCTGCCACGGAAGGGAAGGAGGGAGACCCTTTCCTAACCCATTCTCGTGTGCACGCTAGATCACTTCTTGGAGTCATAAATTCCATATGTCCAGAGCAAAGAGCGAGCACGCTCCTTTGCCCAAGTCTACATGTGGTACCATTGACTAATGGCATGCGACTTGGCATAAACTCCACCAGTCCTCCCCAAACCACTTAAGATTTGATAACACACTCAAAACCAACCCGGGTGACCCGAGCGTTAGCCTCCTGACAGGGGAAGAAGGTGAAGGTTGGAGAGCACAGGAGGGTGGGCATAGCGCCAGAGGTTTACAAAACCCACGTGCCCTTCTTATAACATCCCCCTGATCACAACTCAACACCTAGCACTGCAGAGTAAAACTATTTTTGGTACCCGCTCCAAACTTGGTAGAACATAAGACAGCCATGGAAATTATGAACCATCAGTCATTTTGCTGTCTTTGCTCTGAAGGAGTGAAAACATCATTAAAGTTTAGTGAGAGAGAAACTCAAAACAAAGATAAATTATGTGGCTCACTTGGCAGAGAGACTGACAACCCTCTTGTGAGACTGTGCTCTGCTTCTGCATTGAGGTGTTCAGCATTATAATTAGGAAGACAGAAGTGGACTATTTCGATGTCCCCCTCTAGTGCTGGGCTCCTAGTGGAAATATGTGATGAAAGCTAGTTTAATAAGATGTTTAAGGTTGCAGGGACCAGGGGAAACCAGAACTGAAAGAAATTGGAGAGATCAGTGTGGAAGCGGCAGCTACCAGTGGTGATGTGGACAGTGGGAAAAGAAAGAAGGGCTCAGATATAAAATATTTTGGAGAAAGGATCGAGAAAACTTAGTGACGGGGCGAATATGGTTGACGAGAGTCAACAGTGAGTAAAAATGGTGAGCCGTGATCATTGAGAAGGATGGGGGTTCTTAGTAAGGCAATCTAAGGAGTCAAGAAAGCAAGCCAGTGTGCGGAGGAGAGGAAGCTGTTGATGGTGAATCTGGATCTGGACATCTAAAGCTAGAGACCAGAGGAGACTCAAGAAAAAAGGATTCAGCAGGCAGCTAGAAATGCAGACATGAAGCGTGGAGGGAGGTTACAGCTGAAGATGTAAGTAAGCGACGCTTTGGAGGCAGGGACCGATGCCCTGCGAGTGGGGCAATCTGTGCAAGAAGGCTGAAAGGGAAAAGCAGAAGGCAGAAGCAGAGAGCCGGGGGGGGGGGGGGGGGGGTATGCCCACGGTGATGAGGCAGCAGCAGGAAGAGGAGCCCGAAAAGGCGAGCGAGGAGTGCTCTCCTCACTCCTGAACATTCTGAAAGGCGTGTTCTCCAGAAGGAGCTAATACCTCCTGGGTGCAGAAGGAGCCATTCATCCCTCCTCTTCCTCTCTTCTTTTTCCACCTGCTGCTGGGGCATGAGGGTAGGCGAGACCCGGTCTCTGCCCCATGAGCCGCTCACAGCCTGGGGGAGGCAAGGTTTCCTCCGCGTCTCTTCGTTGGGGGCTACGCTTTCCCCAGGAGCTGGCAGCGAGACTATTAAGAGGGAAGGTGGACTGTGTCGACTTGATTAACCAGAGAGCATTAACTGGGTCCTTATTTTGGGCCAAGCACGGTGAAGTCATCAGCCAAATGGGAAAGCAAGGTGTCTACTGTTAAGGATATTCCAGTCTTTGGAGAACCCCAAGAGCAGATCAAGTCAAATGATTAGAGACCACATAGACACGGAAATGCGTGGCATTGTCTAGGAAAGCGGCAACAGGGGCTTGAGGACCAGATGTCACAGGGGGCTGAAGAGACGTGACGTGGCTGGAGCGGAGAGCCTTGAGCGAAGAGCCAATCTGGGCACAGGACGAGTAAGGAAGGACATTGCAATAGGAGAGAGAGGCTGAGCAAGGGGGCAGGGGTGATCATGGTGGAGGCCGAGGGCGAGGAAGAGCTGGCCTTGGCTCAGCAGCATGAATTGGAGGACAGGGCGGGGTGGGTAGGAGCACCCAGAAACGTTGCATCTGGAAGTGGGTGAGCTGAGCAATGCCCTCGGTGGCAGGATGATGCCAACAGGCAGAGGGAAGCTCCTTCTTTCTCCAGCATCACTGAATGTGAAGCAGTAGGAGCAAAGGACTGGTGGCTGTCACCCAGCTCCGGAGAGCAGTGCTCCCAGCTTCCTGCCCACCCCGCTTCCTGGCGTCTGTCCCGATCCATGCCAGGGAGGCTCTTTCTGTACAGCATGTTCTGATCTCTCAGGGACGTAGAGCGTCCCTCACCCCCTCACATATGTACCGAGCTGGCATGAATGCCAGCTCATTGGCTGGGCTCCCTTGGCTCCACCCCCAGCGTTTAGGGGCACCGGTGAAGGCAGGAAGGATAGAGAAGCTGGGAGTTCCCTGTAGTGAGGCTGCCCTTGGACCAAGCCTGGCACTTCTCTGGGTGCCCCAAACCAAAGAGTATGGAGGGACAATGAGAGAGCCACCTGCCCACCTCATTTCGGGGAAGGGCACCACTGTTTCCACTGTTGATTTCTTGCTAAGGCTCAGAAAGTCAGTCAAGCACCAAGACACGCCTGCCTGCTTCCTTCCTGCCCAACCACCCCCCTCCCCAACACCCGCATCTTCTCTCTTCCCCCCCCCAACCCCTGTGCTCTTCCTAACGTGGCCCCCAGAACTTTTGGGGAAGGAACTGGAGGAGGGAGTGGCTTCGTAGGTGGCCTGTCAGGGGCGGGGTTTGGGAAGGCCCGAGGCGGAAGGGGGGACCTGAGGGCTGGCATTGAGGGATGGAATAACGTCATGGGCAGCGTGGGATGGAGCCTCAGTGAGCCTGGGTCCTGGACCCCGTCCTGTGAGTACGTGGACGAGACCACCATCACCCCACCTATTTCCAACGGAGATTTTTCCCCCCTGGGCCTGAGAGCTGTTAGGGACAGGACAGAACTTTCACACAATTTTAGGACCGCCCTCAGCTCCATCGGGCTTACGTTGTCGTCAGAAAGCACAGCGGCGCGCAGGGAGAAGGAGTCTGTCATTCAAAGCGGGACAGGCCACCAGCACGGCCCGCGGCGGCTAAAACAGCACTTGTCCCTAGCCTTCGAGGCAACTGGAACTGAGCATGGGGGAAACCAAGTCACCAGCACCACCCACGTTCTCGTACAGGGGGGCCAGGAAAGCAGGATAGGGAGTGAGAGCTAGAACTCGGATCCTCCCCTCCTGCCGGCCCATCGTCCTCGCCAACGCGACGCGCCCCACCCCCTTCTTTTGCAGAAAAGCCACGGATGAACAACATCCTGACGTCGGCCACGGAGCCCTATGACCTCTCCTTCTCCCGCTCCTTCCAGAACTTGGCCCACCTGCCCCCATCCTATGAGTCTGCGGTGAAGACCCACCCCAGCAGGTACTCATCCCTGAAGCGGCTAAGTAAGTACCATTACCTCGCGTTTGGGGTCTGCTCCGGGGCCTTTGCGACACCTTCCTGCGCTTCCCTCTCTTGCCCTACGCCGGAGGGGACAGGTGTGGAGTTTCGAGAATAAAGAGTAAGGTGTAGCCTGGGAAGAGCGGACGGGAAGCCCCTTGTGTCTGTTCGCTATGGCCTGGATCCGTGTCCCCGTAGATAGGGTGGAGGCCACGGAATCATCAGACCCACGTTCCCGTGGGAGGCAGCGCCACGGACGAGTTGAACCGCAAGAGAAAGCCTTCCCCCAGCCTCACCCAGCACCCGCCATCTTCAAACCACGCTTCCTCATGTTCTACCTTACCTTAGAGTGGAGGCTACGGGTGCCAGAGCCTTGTGTGAGACCCTTCCCAGAGACGCGGCTTTGGAAGGGCCCAGAAACCAGCTCCCTCTCTAACCCGGCCAACGCTGTCTTGAGAACCCGAGCCTCCCCTCTCCCATGCGCACACCCCGTTTCCTCGCGGAGCGCCGTTCCTCCGGTGGTCCCAGCTCTGCCATTTGAGTCTGGGAGGGGATCTGAACATAGATGGGCTTAAGACCCATGAAGGCCCATTACAATGTCAACAAGGTACATGGAGAGGCCAACAAGAAGAGGAGAGGTCTTCTTTCCTAGCTTTCTGACCCTTGGACCTCCTGCCTCCATGCCCTCATGGGTCTGTTTTCATAACCACCCAGCTGTGGGGACGAGTCTTTACTTGACGCTCTGGGGTAACCTGCCCTGACGGAGTCCATCCCGTGGGTCCACATCTGCCACCTCCGCGGTGAGCTTCTACGGCTAGAAGCGGGGGTCCCTGATGATCCGAGGGCTCCATGAACGGCGGGGAAGAGGGAGGCAGGACCTACCCATCCGTGACTCTCTGGGAAACCCGGGGAGCAGTCAGAATTGCCACATTCTGCAGAGATTTAGAAAACCGCAGGACGCCTCATTCCTGAAATTCGGGCCAAAGCAGGCTCACGTGTGTCCTGGGTACACTCAAGGGTGTAGCAGTCAGTGTGAGCGTGGGAGGGCCTCCCGGAGGGAGGGAACGGGTGGAGCGTTTTGAGCGAAGTCCAAATATAGGACTGCCTTGGCCATGTTGTGGGCACAGGCGACGTGGGTGTAGGCTTGATTCTGGGCGTGTGTGGGACTGGGGGCGGGTGCTGGTTTCCTGTGGGCTGGCTGTCACCGCAGGGGGGGGTGTTACTATGTTCCTAAGTTACCAGCTGAGCATTTGCACGAGTGCCTCTTGGTCGGAGCGTCTCGCACTTCACTATAGCGGGAGTCTGGTTCCGCAACCCGGCTTCCCCGGAGAGAGGCTCTGAACTTCCTCAGAAGGCCGCCGACTGCCTCCCGGGGGTTTCCGCAAGACCCGGGGGTCTCTCCCAGGACCACGGTGTGGCCGAAGCGGGATTTCAGGGGCTTGGCTGTGCCATCAACTGTGCCTTGAGCCCCCTGGGGACCTCGAGGGAGCCCGTCCGCCCTTGGAGGCTCAAGGTGGTCCCGGACCAGAGGCATCAGCATTGCCTGGGAGCCGGGTGGAGACGCAGACTCTCGGGTCCAGCCCAGGCCAGGAGGTGTGAACCGGAACCTGCGTCTAACAAGACCCTGGGGACTGGTTTGCACTCCTCCACCCGTCTGGGCTGTGCTGTCACACTGTCACCCCAGCTGACTCCTCTCTCTCTCTCTCTCTCTCTGTCTCTGTCTCTCTCCCCAGCTGACAAAGAGGCTGACGAGTATTACATGAGGCGGCGGCATCTGCCTGACCTGGCCGCCCGCGGCACCCTCCCCCTCAACGTCATCCAGATGTCCCAGAAGCCCTTACCGCGGGAGCGGCCCCGCCGGCCCATCCGGGCCATGTCACAGGACAGGGTTCTGTCCCCAGAGCGGGGCCTGCCCGACGACTTCGGCTTGCCCTATGACCGCATCCTGTCCGACGAGCAGCTGCTCTCCACGGAGCGCCTGCACTCCCAGGACCCGCTGCTGTCCCCGGAGCGGACGGCCTTCCCCGAGCAGTCCCTGTCGCGGGCCCTCTCGCACACGGACGTCTTTGTGTCCACGCCCGTGCTGGACCGCTACCGCATGACCAAGATGCACTCCCATCCCAGTGCCTCCAATAACTCCTACGCCACCCTGGGCCAGAGCCAGACGGCCGCCAGGCGCCAGGCCTTCGCCTCCCGCAGACACAACACGGTGGAGCAGTTGCACTACATCCCGGGCCACCACACCTGCTACACGGCCAGCAAGACGGAAGTGACCGTGTGACTGGCCGGGCGGGGCGGGGCGGGGCGGGGCGGGGCCGGGAGCGGAGCCCCTAGCCGCGCGTGTGGCCGCCCTGCCTTGTCCCCTCTGCGGGAGGTGGGGGCGGGCCGCCTCTGCCCAGAAAAGCCATACGCCGCCGGGAGACACGGCCCCGGTGGCCTGGCCAGGCACGCTCACACCTGGGATCTAGAGCGATCTCTCTCACTCTTCCAGAAGCATCCAGGGGAGTGAGGGGAGGGGCCAGGCCCCGGCCCCGCCTTCTCCCCCCCCCCCACCACTAACTCCCTTCAGCCCCATGTCCCGCCCCCCCCCCTGCAGGTTCTGTTGGCCGAGAGACCCTGGCCTGACCTTGGTCCCAAGCCCCCCATCCCCCCGGGTTTGGACTGGCCAGCAGGTGCAGTCAACGGGCTGACCAAATAGGCTACTTGGTCTCATTCGTTTCCCTTCGACCGCATCACAGAAATCTTCTAGTGCCTACAAACTGTCTGCTTGCTCTCTCAGAGCCGGGGAGCTGCTGTCTCCATAAGCACAATAACGTTGTCTTCTGCCTGCTGGAACTCTCTGGTCCCCACCGAGTTGGCCCTTCCCCCTGCCCTGCACCCCTCCCCCAAGCCCCGGGATAGGGAGGGGTTCCCTTTCTTCAGCTGCCTCCCCCGTTGGGGGGAACCCCCCCCCCCCCCACCCAGTTCTAGCTGGTTGCCCCACCTGCAGCCCCTGCCCCCCACCGCCCCCCTCCTCGGGCTCTAGGCGTGTGGCCCCCGAGCTCTCTGGGGGCTTTGCTGGAGCCCACCCAGAGGAAAGTCACAATGGGGTACAGGGACTTTGGGGGGTATCCTCCCCATCAACCTATGTCCACCCTTCCTCCAGGCCTCTAGGTCTGAACTATGGCCCGACACTCAGGCCTGCCTCCCCCTCCTTTGCTCTGCTCCCCAGAGGCCTCTCTGCCCGTGACCAGAGAGGAGAAGGTGGGGAGAGCCACTGTGATGCCCCGGGGCCTCAGGGGCTCGCCATCCCCATCGCCCCGGGCTCTGCCTGTCTCCCACCGCGCAGGCTGAGGCAGAGGCCTCTAGAGAGGGTGGCTTGGCCCCCGGTGTTGGAGGACCCCAGGCAGTGGCCTTGAACCGTGCCCACCCCTCTCTCCCCACCGCTGCCCACCCACTTGGCCCCTTCTCTGTTCCGTGCTCCTTCTCCCTGCCCCCTCCCCACTCCCCCTGCCCCCTCCCCACTCCCCCTGCCCTTCCATTTCTCTCTCCTGGCTGTTGCTGCTTCAGACCAGTGCCTCTTCTGGATCAAAGCAACAGAGACCCATTGGCAAATGCAGACAATGCTACTCCAGGGCTCTGGGTCTGGGGGTTAACTGGGCAGCTCCCCACCCCTCCCCTGCAGGGGGCACTCGGGCACCAGGCGGACCCAGGCCTTCAGCTCTATTGGGGGACTGGCCCCTGCCAGCCCATCTCAGCCCCTTCTCTGCCTCCAACGTGGGCAGTGGGCAGGGTGTAACAGCCTCCTGGAGAGTGAACCGTGAACTAAGCAGCATCCAACTCCCGAAGACCAGAGCCTGGGGGGAGAGAAGGGTCTCCCCCATTCTCAGGGCCAGGGCACTTCCTTGGGCTGGGGCGCGGGGAATCAGCCCCAGACTGGCAGGTGAAGGTATGATACAAAAATATACGACTGTCGCCACACTCAGACTCCAAAAGCGATGACCTTAAACTGGGGTTTTAGGTTCCCCCAGTTCTGCATACAACATGTATGGTCCTTTAACACGGGGGTCGGGCAGGAAGAACCCCCCCCCCCCCAGCGTCAGCCCTTGGAATTTTTAATCTCACCACGTCTACGATCCACCGAAAACTCAATCGACTGAGTCCTTTTACTTATTTCAAGAATTCCAAAGCTCTTGTCTCCCCCTCAAGGCTCATCATGAGGGGATTAAGGCTGGAGGTGGTGAACACAGCTCTTAGCTTCCCTGAGCATCACTCAGACTGTGAGCATCACTGGGAGATGCTCAGATGGGAGCATCACTGAGACTGTGAGGCTGTGAGGACAGGGATCACTCTCTGCTTTCCTCCCCTACAAACACATAAACCTTCTCAAGGGGCTGGTCCCCAAGGTTTTATGAGCGTTTGTTCCGGAAGGCAAGGCTAAGAGGGCTGGGGGGAGGAAGCCAATCTAAATGGAGCAGTAGGGCACTCCCAGAGACGAGAGTGTACCTCTCACAGCTGGTCCCCCTAAACCCACTGTCCTCTAATCCAGCCTCCCCTCTAAGGCTGCCTGCTGGTGCGGAGGGGAAAGGGTGAACATCCCCTCCCCAGGTGTCTGCACACATACACACGCCGAACCAGAAACCTGATCTCATCCCGGGTCAGAAGCATCTTGGCACTGAGTTCTGCAGCCGTCAGCATGATGCTTCTCCCCTGCCCTGTCTGTCTGCCTGTCTGTCTCAGGGGTTGTTTGATAGGTTGATTCCAAAGCATTTCTCATCCCAGCCTTATTGCTGTCTGGTTCAAAACCTCTGCTGTCAGTCAGATCAGAAAACCCTATCTAACGCTTACTTTATTTAAATTATTCTTCTGCTTCTCACTTGGGTCAGGAAGGAAGGGAGGAAGGAAAGAAAGAAAGAAGGAAGTGGGGCTCTTCGTAGGCTCTCTCCTGCCCTGAAGGATCTCACAGGTCCCCTTGGTCTTTGACGGCAGTGAAGCTCTCGCCATCCTTCATGCCCTTCCGCCTTTCCCGTCTTGCTTCTTCCAGTTAACTCGTGGCTCCATAAGTTCGTAAGTCACAAAGGCTTTCCCAAGAATTCCTGGATCCCCCAGACTGGAGTTGTACCCTCGGGACTCGCCAGTGCCTTGGGTGAAAGTTCCAGACTTTCCCCTTAGCTCAAACTTCTCCCCTCTTTCCACTCTCACACCCAGAAACTCCTATTTTAACCTCAGTCTTCTATGCCATTTCCAGTTTTTCCCTCCTCTCAACTCCCTGGCCCTGCCCTCTTCCTCCATTTACCTCCCTCCATCCCTAATGTGTTTACCTCCATCCTGCTATCCTCTAAGTTCTAAAACTTAGAGCCCTCGGTGAAAACAAGCAAGGAATGACACATTCTTCAAGACTTCTGTTGGCCCCATTGGTTTGTCCTTCACCTCCTGCCCCCACAAGATGATTCTCCAGGCCATGCAGCCAAGGGCTCTACCTCCCTGATCTTTGGGAGGTTAGGGAGAGAAGCTGGCCTGTCGGAGACATCATGGTTTGAAGGTCGGCTTTGGTTTCTGCAGCTGGAAATTCCCCGAAGCTCCTGCCCAGCCTGCCACGAGCCCAGAGGCTCCTGTTCCGGCCAAAGATTCATATCCTTGGTGGCTCTCGGCCACTCTGCCACCTTGCTTACATCTGTCCTGCTCGTATGTGTCACGGATTTTTCCCCCTTTCTCTCAAAAGACGGGAGAGCCTCATGACTCTCCGGGCGTGGAGAAATCTCCATTACCAGTAGCCCTGCCACCAAAAAATCCATTTTTCTTCAGAGATGCTTGGCCACCAGCCTTCCTTCCATCCTCAGATTCCATCCACACAAGTGTGGGCTTGACCCGAGGTCGTCTGAAGGGGCTGCTGGTGACCTGGACCCTAGACATCACCACCTGCTCTGAGAAGAGTTGACATGTCACCTCCCACAGACATTCCTTCTACCGTCCTCCCCGAACCTGGGACATTTCGCTCTGGAGTATTTTCAAGGAAGCTTGTTGTGTTTTAATGAAGTATTTTTCAGGGTTCAAATGTTATTTTTTATAAATGCAGCATTTTAATGACAGACTCAATATGAAAGATAGGTCTTCCTGGGCTCTATATTTAATTTCACAAGGCAGCATGCCACAGGAGGGAGAAGCACAGGGCTAAGCTAAGAAGCCATGTCTCTTGGGGACATGGCTTTGTCTCCATCTTGCTGTGTGACCAAGGACGAGTCATGTTCCCTCTCAGTGCCTCAGTTTCCCATCTGTAGAACGAGGGGCTTTGACTAGGTGAGCTTTGAAGTTTCATCCAGCTCTTACGTCCTAGGGCCTTCATTCCCCATTGGCACCCCCTCCTTTCTTCACGTTCCTCCCCACCTCAAATGAGCTGCACACATAACGCCTGCCCCATGAGCACATCCTCAGATGCCTTGGGTGGCCACTAGCCCCCTCGCTAGAGTCTGAGGCGGGCTCCGTGGTCTCGGCCACCCAGAGATGCTCATACCTGCAGGGGTAAGGCCCTACCCATTCAACAGGTTACCAACAGCGTTCACAAAAGCCCTCTCACATGGACACATCTAAATTATCCCGGGTGTCTGTGTCACTGAGGCATTCCGGATTTGAAGTGTTCGTTGTGATGTGGTCCTTGAAGCTGGAGGGAGGCGGTTCTGACTTCAGAGAGAGGCCAGGCTGGAGGAGACAGGCCCAGAGGGTGCCCCACAGGGGTGTCAGGTTTGTATTTGAGGACAGCTTGGAAATGCATTTCAAGCCACAGAGGAGAACACACGGCAAAAGGTCCGTGTTGAAATGGATGTTCTGACTCCAGAACCCGGGTCCTGAAGACCGAGTCTGGACACTGGGCCCCATTCCCACTGGAGGAGGGGGAGGCATCACGCCCTGGGCGGCTAGGAGGTGGGCACTCACCCCAGGCTAGTGCTTTTCCAGCCCCTCCCGGTGACACTACCGTCCTCCTGGTGAAAGCTTGCGAAGCAAGAGCTGATGGTGGAAGTCTGCAACGTCAAACCCAACTTGTAAATCGGCCAACCCATCAACCTCCCATCCTAAGAGAAATGGCGTCGTATGTTTCCTTAACACCTTCCCTCCCGAGGGAGGGAAAGAACCCCCCCCCACCTCAACTTTGCTGCCCACTCCTGCTGTGCCCCGGAATACCACTCCATGAGAGGACTTGTTCATTTGCTTCGTAGTGGCAAATATTCCTCTAGTTCTGTAACTCAACTAGACGTTTTGTAGTAAAGAATTCTTGAAATTCTCTAATAAAAAGCAATTCTTACTGTAATATTTTTAGTTTGGGGACACAATTTCCTAAGGTGTGGGGGGGGGTATTAATGAACATTTATACGCATTAGCCCAATTTACGGATTCCGTGTTTATTATATGGTAGTACTGATGAAAAGTACCTTTCTATCTGTACCTTTACACAGTTTCTCCGTTCCTCGTAAGGAAGCTTCACGATGAGCAGTGCTTATGCACCTGCTGTTTCTGTACAGATCTTAGCGTTCACTTACTTGTCAAAGCACATTCTATATGTACTGTAAACAGGTATCCCTTTAGTAAGATTTAGTCTTAAGGATTTTTCCACTTTTGTCAGTAACAGATATTTATGGATTAAAAGAAATAATAAAGCCGTTTCAACATAACCTGTGTCTCTCAACATGGCCAACGTGCTTGTTTTTACAAACATAGAGCCGTAACGGAAGATAATTAAAAAAAACCACAAAGGAGGGGCGCCTGGGTGACTCAGGCGGTTAAGCCGGCCGACTCTTGATTTCGGCTCAGGTCGTGATCTCACGGTTTTGCCCTCACTGCTCAGAGCCTGCTTTGGATCCTCTGTCGCCCTCTTTCTGGCCCTCTCCCCCTCGCACTCTCTCTCTCAAAAATAAATTCACGTTAGGAATGTTTTTATTAATCACAAAGGAACGCAGATCACTGGATACGGGGGGCAGAAGCAAGAGTTGACTGCATAGAGAGTGAGGGAAGCGTCTTAGGGCGATGCCACCAACTGTACAAATGTACTAGAAATCATCCAACTGTATCGTTACCAGGGGCGGATTGTATGATGTTCAAATTTGGCCTTAAACATGCTTTTAAAGACAGTGAACCAAAGGAATGCAGGGAGGGAGGCTTAGGACGATGTCAGCGGACAAGGTATGCTAATTCAAAGCAGAATTAGAAGCGATCACTTTGTAGCCACGTGCATCGACTCTGGTGCTATTGTTTTTAGCCTTGAGGTCCTAGTTTGCTTTTACCGTGAGTTCTTGTAGGTAGCATAGGTGGTTAGAGTATCCGTGGTTTAATATCCATGCCGACCAAACCGGACAATCGAGCAGCGTCATGAAAATTGATTTCGATTTGGAGTCTAGCTCAAGACCCTCTTTCTCCAGACTGGTTTTTTTTTTATATCATTTTCTTTGGCACATATTCACTGATGCTGCTAAGGTCATCTGTTGTTCTGTGTGTCTGAGTTTTTCACCATAACCTAGATACTGGTGGGCTCAGGTTCAGCAAACAAAGTCGTGCCAAACAGGACATGGTCTTTGGCCAACTTCGGCAACGCCATGCTTCCTAGAATCTACGGTGAATTATACTCTCTTACCAACTGCCTGACTCCTTTGCAATTAAAACTCTTCTTATTGGGTGTTTTGAGCTTATATTTAAAAATCCCTTTAAGGGCACCTGGGTGGCTCAGTCAGTTAAGCCTCTGACTTCTGCTCGGGTCATGATCTCACGGTCCGTGAGTTCGAGCCCCACATTGGGCTCTGTGCTGGCAGCTCGGAGCCTGGAGCCTGCTTCCGATTCTGTGTCTCCCTCTCTCTCTGCCCCTCCCCTGCTTGCTCACTCTCTCTCCCTCTCAAAAATAAATAAATCTTAAAAAAAGAAATATCAATAGCTATACTATTTAAAAAAATTCCCTTTATTATCTCCTGCCAATGGCATTCCTCACCTAAAACGGAGTTACAAACCTGTTTACTATTCTAATATTTAATAACACATAACCACACATATTCTGAAATGTATTTTGCTCACTATAACAACTGTTACTACAATGCATTGCTCCTAAGTCACAATGTCCCTATGATGACCATAGCAAATGCATGCACACACGTATAGAAAAGCTTCACTAATCTATATTCATTATTGAAAGGAAACCTAAGGGAAAACAAAATTCTGAATTGCAGAATGTTTTTAGAGAAGTATAATAACAACACTTACACACATGTATAATGACGAAATTAGACCGAAAACGTGTTCCCTAACAGAAAAATCTCAGGAGAGTTTTTTTTTTTTATTATTGAACAGGTAAGACTAATGTGTAGTTAATTTACAAATTGTCAAGAGGTATGGGTCAGAGAGCCCTAGATATGCTTTAAATGGTATTTGGAAAATATTTTAAAAGAATCTTCCCTTAAATAGGTTAAATAGCCCTCCTTAAATATCATTAACACTAGGGGGCGTCTGCGTGGCTTGATGGGTTGAGCGTCGGACTCGATTTTGGCTCAGCTCATGATCTCGTGGTTTGTGGGATCAAGCCCCATGTTGGGCTCAACACTCAGTGCGGAGTCTGCTTGGGATTCTCTCTCTCTTCACATAAACACAAGTTAGAAATAAATAGATAAAATATCATTAACTTGAATAATTTATTCGACATTTTCTCTTTGATTCTCCAAGGTAAACCTCAACTTAGCCCATCCCGGTTGTCACTAATTTTGAATAAATGAGGTCATACTGTGCTGTCGTCAATAAGCCAAGCCAAGGGAGACTCACGTTGGGAGCACAGGAATGCCAGGAGCCTCCCACAGCTTTTCACCTGCGATGTCACTTTAGACACTGATCCTTCTCCTCTCTGACTGAGCATGAGAGGGAAGCTCGGGACCCTTAGGAAGGAGTAAGAAGGATTTTCCTTCAAGATTCTACCAAGAGAATTAAGGACACTCACTGGGCTCCAGTGTGTCAGGAGTTGACAAATCAAAGAGCAGAGGTTAGGAATGAGTGCCTTGAAAGCTCCAGAAGGAGGGATCGGTAACTTGTGTGCCAAGGATGCGTCTGGGCCTTGGGGCCCTCATCCTAATTGGGGATATTAGACTCAGAGGTCCTTGCCATATCTGAAAGACGTGATCACTGAATAATTACAAAACAACACTCAACTTCTATCAGGACCTCTAGGTCCTAAATGAACTTGGCAATAGCCCATCCTGCTGTCTTCCTCGGTCCTGTCCGTCCCATGAGAAATAGGACGTAGTCTGAGAGCACTGGACTGGGAGTCAGGAAACCTTGCTCATTGTCCTGGCTATGCCAGCATTTTGCTGTGTGGCCTTGACTTATTTCCGCCCGTCAAATCTCAGCGTTCTCTTCTAGAACAGAATAAGTGGGCCATGCCACTCTGAAGCCCTAAAAGCATTCTCAGCAGTTTTAGTATCTGCTTTTGTAGCTTTGTCAAGGTTTTGCAGGGACTCGGTGAGCTCAGCGGGCACTAGTCCTGGCATAAGGGTGGGGTGATGGCAGGAATGCAGATCCTTGGCCGGAGCCACTGCATACCAGATAGCATCTTTCCGGTCACCCGCATATCTACCCTGCGTCAACAAGATAGCTAGAAAGGAAAGGTATTAAGCTAGAGGAAGTATAAGGTCCCTTCCCTTTAACTTAACTTTTTGTGACTTCCCCAAATCAAAAACTTGCTTGTTTAAAAAGAAAAGAAAAGAAAAGAAAAGAAAAATCCCGAAGAACGCATTGTCACAGAAAGTTCTCAACGGCGCATTCTTCTGATGTGTTTGCCCATAGAAACAGAGCTCAAAAGTGTGTTTCAGGACCAGGGATCTCCCCGCAAAGAGGCAAGAAGTTGTTTTGTCTCCAGCCTCATTCCCAACCCCGAGTCTGAGCTCTGGAGATAGGTGTCAAGGGTAGAAGACGAGGACCACTGCCCTCATTCCCAACTCTGTGTACCTTAGGGATTCCTTCTTGGATCATTTATAAGAGCTGCATCCACTGGTTCATCGCGGCAACCAAAGAGGAGAGGATCTCCTCTGCTATTTAAGAGACAACCGTCCCTACATCAGCTTTCAGACTTGGAGAAAATGAAAAGCTGTTGGCTAATCCAGCTGTCAGCTAATCCAGCGGCAATGTCGGTACCCGCTGGGAGCTCGCTGTACTGCAGATTATTGATTCCCACCCTAGACTTAACTGAATCAGAATCTCTGGGGACGGGGCCCCAGAATTTGCCTTGTAGCAAGATCCCTAGGTGATTCTATGCATGTTAGAGAAGCACATCATTCTGCCTGCCCCCCTCCCATTTTGAAATCCTATAACTCTATGTTTAGAGGAAAAACTTGGAATTCAAGGGCTCAGAGTAGCCTTGGTCTGTGAAAACAAACAATTTTAGGCAACCAGCTTCGGTGAAGAGGTTAAAACAAAAACGGGTTCACAGAGGATTAGGTATTTAGGAAACAATGAGAAAACTTGAGGCAGGGTGTATAATCCATAGGAAAGGTTAGTAGAAGGGAAAATATGTGACTATTGGAAGGCATTATAGGGTTGAATGAGAATCTTTACAGACTGCACAAACTTGAGGGTGTGAAAATATGAAGAGAAAGGAGAATTGGGTCAGGACATGGTCACAGAACAAGATTCATCTCCTTCTGCATAGGAGGAGCACAGGAGGAGGAAACTCTTGACTTCTTCTGAAGGTTTTGGGGGGGGGGTCAAGATGGCGGCCGTGGTGAGATAAGGAGAAGGAGCCTGCTAAGGGAGCTCTTCCTGGAGAATCTCAATCTTCTTGGTAATTATGACACAGAGTCATTGAATCAGGCAGGTTAGGCTGGATTATGCTAGAGTGATAAACAACTCCCACCCGAATCTCCCTCCCACATGAAAGGGTTATTTTTTCAATCCCACTCTCTGTGGATCAGGTCATGATCTCATGGTTCATGGGTTCGAGGCCCACATTGGGTTCTCGGCTGATGGCGTAGAGCCTTCTTAGGATTCTGTCTCTCCTTCCCTCTGCTCCTATATATCTATATCTATATATCTATATATCTATATATCTATATATCTATATATCTATCTATATCTATATCTATATCTATATCTATATCTATATCTATATCTATATGTATATCTCTCTCTGAGAAAGTCCCAACTGTGATCACCACCATGGGGTGGGTTAATACGAACTGGAGAAGGAGGAAGGTGGACACAGGCAACAGAATCCTCACTGCATATCTAAGGTCTGGCTAATAAATTTTAAATCTGGTACACCCACATCTTGAGATCCAACATCTCTGAGTTATGGCTATAAGTTTAAAAAAAATTTTTTTAATGTTTTATTTTATTTTTGAGAGAGAGAGACAGAGAGAGAGAGAGACAGAGTACGAGCAGGGGAAGGGCAGAGAGCTAAGAGACACAGAGTCCAAAGAAGGCTCTAGGCTGTGAGCTGTCAGCACAGAGCCCGACGCGGGGCTCGAACTCACGAGAGGTGAAATCATGACCTGAGCTGAAGTCAGACATTGAATCGACTGAGCCACCCAGGAGCCCCAGCTATAAGTTTTAAAGCTGATACACCCATATCTTGAGACCCAACATCTTTCAAAAGAAGTTCACAAGCCTTTAGTCTCAGGATCTCTTTACACTTTTAAAAATTATTGAAGACCCCAGAGAGCTTTTGCTTGGATGGGACATATCTATATACATTTATTATATTAGAAATTTAAACAGGGACCTTTTAAAAATGTATCTATTAAATTATTTAATAAACAACAAACCTGTGATGTGTTAATAATAACACATATTTATGAGATATAGCTGTATTTTCTTTTTTAAAAATAATTTATTGTCCAATTGGTTTCCATACAACACCCAGTGCTCATCCCAACAAGTGCTCTCTCCATGCCCATCACCCACTTTCCCTCTCCCCCACCCCCCATCAACTCTCAGTTTGTTCTCAGTATTTAAGAGTCTCTTATGGTTTGCCTCCTTCCCTCTCTGTAACGTTTTTCACCCTTCTCCTCCCCCACGGTCTTCAAGTTTCTCAGGATCCACATATGAGTAAAAACATATGGTATCTGACTTTCTCTGTATGACTTATTTCACTTAGCATAACACTCTCCAGTTCCATCCACATTGCTACAAAAGGCCATATTTCATTCTTTCTCATTGCCATGTAATATTCCATTGTGTATATAAACCATCCATTCATCAATTGATGGACATTTAGGCTCTTTCCATAATTTGGCTATTGTTGAAAGTGCTGCTATAAACATTGGGGTACCTATGCGTCAGCATCCTGTATCCCGTGGGTAAATTCCTAGCAGTGCTATTGCTGGGTCATAGGGTAGATCTATTTTTAATTTTTTGAGGAGCCTCCACACTGTTTTCCAGAGCGGCCACACCAGTTTGCATTCCCACCAACAGTGCAAGAGGGTTCCCGTTTCTCCACATCCTCGCCAGCATCTATAGTCTCCTGATTTGTTCATTTTGGCCACTCTGACCAGCGTGAGGTGATATCTGAGTGTGGTTTTGATTTGTATTTCCCTAATGAAGAGTGACGTTGAGCATCTTTTCATGTGCCTGTTGGCCATCTGGATGTCTTCTTCAGAAAAGTGTCTATTCATGTCTTCTGCCCATTTCCTCACTGGATTATTTGTTTTTCAGGTGTGGAGTTTGGTGAGTTCTTTATAGATTTTGGATATTAGCCCTTTGTCCGATATGTCATTTGCAAATATCTTTTCCCATTCCGTTGGTTGCCTTTCAGGTTTTTTAAAAAATTTTTTTTAATGTTTAAAAAACATTAAATCCCTCTAAGTTCAAGTCCAAGACGAAACAGAAAGCGCTCACTTAACCCAAGAGTGAAACCAAAGCCTTGGATCTGATTCTACTGTTCTGATGGGATCACACGCCCTCTGCCACGCTGATGGCTAATGGGGGTACGGGGACAGGAATGGTCCAGTTAGCTCAGTCATACATTTCAGTCAGAGCTGGGGACTGAGCCCTATCAGAAGTGCCTGGATTGGGGGCAGGGAGTAGAGGTATTTTCCCAAAGGAAAAGTGGTAAATGGTTATTAGAACAAGGGTAAATATCCATTTATCCAAGGGTAAAAACACGAAAGAAGCCAGTGTCCGTCAAACCACCTTTCTGCTGACTTTTGAATAACAAGGAGAGTGTGGTGTGGCAATTGACTAGACTCAGTGTAGACAGCTCCTAGCATTCCTCTTTGGGATTGTCACTAAGTGGCTCCCTTCTCTGAAGGCAAGACAATATCCCTTCCATCACTGCATCCCCAAGGCAAAGAGAATAAATGATGGGCGAATGCCTTCCTGCTCTCAGAAGTGTGAGACTACTTTCACAGACCACAGGAACAGGTTGGGTCATGGGGAAAAAAGAAGGCAGTCGGTACCCTTAAGAACCATTACTGAGAAAGCACATTATGGATTTGTTGTTTAAAATGCTGTCCTGGGGCACCTGGGCGGCTCTGTCGGTTAAGCCTCCAACTTCAGCCCAGGTCATGATCTCATGGTTCGTGGGTTCAAGCCCCACAGTGGGCTCCGTGCTGACAGCTCAGAGCCTGGAGCCTGCTTCGGATTCTGTGTCTCCCTCTCTCTCTGCCCCTCCCCCACTGGCACTCTGTCTCTTTCTCTCTCTCAAAATAAATAAACATTTAAAAAAGTCATATCCAGCTAGGGACACTTCCTGTAACCTCTCCCAACTTCTCACTAGAAGAACTAAGAAAACACAGAAAAAGAATGTTCCTCATTTCACAGCTGTGACTGAAGGGTCACCTGATTCCACAACCTGCAAAGGTTGACCTTTGACTCTAAAGCATATGGAAACCACCAAACCCATTCTGAACTTGACTTCAGGAGACTAAGACTACTTTATTCCTCCTCCATTGAGTTCTTACCAACCAAAAGACTTCATAGTATCTAATCTAAGCTCGGGGCTGGCCAACTTGTTCCTCTACAGAGGCAAATATTTTAGGTTTTAGGGCCATCCTGTCTCTGTAGACTTGCAACAATTCCACTCCACCCTTGTAGTGTGGAAAAAAGCCGTAGGCTCTTCACGATTCATAAAAAAAATTAATAAATGAATATATGCATAAACAAATAGGCCTGGCTGTGTTCCACCTGGATTTTATTTGCAAAAGTAGGCAAATAAAGTAGGGTTGGATTCGGTCCACAGACCATAGTTTACTGACTTACGATGTTAACCACGTGAAGTGACCAGTAATATTTTACTGCCCTCGTAGTCTCCCGCTTAATTTTACCCTAGACTCTCTATTCTTATCATCTTTCTACCACCAGAAACAGAAACTCTCATTTAAAATATGGCCCCGAATGGGATTGGATTCTGGGAGGTGTGTACTAGAAGGCAGGAAAATAGTATTTAAATGGAATAAAGGTACATCCTCCATGGTCACGAAATTATGACTCTTTCTCTGAACCTCCAGCTACAATCTTCAGACCTCCCCGCTTCACTTCCCTGCTCTTCCCATGCTCATGTAAGGTCTGATTTCTATATGAAACTCCTTATTTATATAATACTTGGAGTGGCTTTGACCAAGGCCAGACTGATCCACCCCTCTACCCAGTCAGCGGTAGAAAACACAGTCTTGCCAGCTCAAGGTAATCCAATCACCTGATGTCTATATTTCAGGATTCTTTCCTTTTACTCTCTTCTCTGGGGGGTTGTAAGTTCCTGGGGAGCTTATATATCTTTTGGCCATCGGGGAGGGTCTACATCTGTCCTAAGATATACACCATCTTGTAGAGTCAGTCCTTGTAACCATGCCCTCTTGTCCACCAAGCCTCTAGGTGATACAGGTACCTAGACTGTGTCCTTCTTACAGTCCTTCTCAGCCTGAACCCAAGCTGACTCTCCGAGCATTTCTGCCCTCCTTCTCCTAACCATCCGACAAAGATCTTGGGAAATGTCAGCCCCTGTCCCTGAACATAAGTCAAGGCAGTATTGAAAGGCTGCTTTCTGTTTACTCTCCTTAGACCCTGCTCTCATTCATTGCCACTGTAACACCAAGTGCTTCCCTGGGCAGCCGGGCTCAAGCATCCCCTTCCCTAGTATTGGGTATTCCCAAGAAATACCCAAGTATTCCTGGAGTAGCTGTCATGTTGTCCTCGGACTCTCTTGAAAGGGTCAATAGTTGTACAGCATGTCTAAGCGGTCCTCTACTTGGCTTCTGCAGCACTCCTTCCCAGCTTATTGCTCCTTTTAGGAAATGTGCTTCTCCACCTACGGGTTAGTATACACATCCTGACCTCTCAGTCTCCAGGCTGTGCCTTGTGTCCTCAAAGCCACGCTCCTGCAATGAAAACAAACTAGCAGTGCAACATAAACCCTTTCTCCCTCTTAAGTGCTTAGCTCTTACAATAAAAGAAAAGAAACAGAATGGCTTTCATGACCATTGTGTTTGAAAACCATTCCGAAATTCAATAGACCCTTTGAAGCTATATCCATACTCCCCTGAGGCATTAAATGTCACTAACTCACTAAGTAGAGAGCCACAGGACAATATCAAAACGCATAGGGATAAAAAAAAAAAAAAAAAAAGCCAAAAAAACAAACCTCAATTAGTATTTCAAAATGTATCCCTTACTTGTAATTTTAGGCACACTCGATCAGTTTACGTTATCAGAAAACCAGATCAGAAAGTGCAAGTAGAAAATAGGTAATAATCAAAGATTCTATAGAACGATCTCTCTTGCTGTGTAGAAACCCATCATTATAAGAACCAAACATGCCCTCATAATTTCAAGCAAAAATCAATTCAATGGGACTTTAGCTATATCCTAAAACATTTTTTTTTTTTTTTTGTATCACCGGAATGAAAAGCGGGGAAAAAACTGCCTTAAACAATCCTGTAGTTTCAAAATGTTACCTACAAAGGAATAAAAATCAGGCGAGCTTCAGACTTCTCTTCCACATTCAGTGTCAAAAAGCAATTTCTCCAGAGGTTTGAGGGAAAACAGGCATTACCCAACGATGTATACTTTTATAGGTCTAATGGGGTATTAGTAGCATTTAAGTGAATAACAATACATTTATTCCCAGTAACTGAAATGAATTGCCTCACAACATTCAGAGTTCAAGAAATGGCACATCCCTTTTTAAAATTAAAAAAAAAAAAAATTAATGTTTATTCATTTTTGAGAGAGAAAGACACAGAGCACGAGCAGGGGAGGGGCAGAGAGAAAGAGAGACACAGAATCCGAAGCAGGCTCCAGGCTCCGAGCTGCCAGCACAGAACCCAGCGCAGGGCTCGAACTCACGAATTGTGAGATCATGACCTGAGCCAAAGTCGGAAGCTTAACCAAGTGAGCCACCCAGGCACCCCATGAAATTTCTTTAATTGTGAAATATTTCATATGTACACAAGAGAGTATATAATACACACGTGTGGGTTAAGAAGAGTGAGTGGTAAAATGAACACCCATAAGCAAGGTTAAGAATAAACCATTACTAGGGGCACCCGTGTGACTCAGTTGGTTGAGTGTTGGACTCTTGGTTTTGACCCAGGTCGTGATCCCAGGGTTGTGGAATTGAGCCCTGCGTTGGGCTCCACACTGAGCATGGAACCTGCTTGGGATCTTCTTTCTTTCTCCCTCTGCCCCTCTCCCCCCGCCCCCCCCATCTCTCTGTCTCTAAAATATGAATAAACAAATAAACAAACAAACCATTACCAGGGATGTGAAAGACCCCTGTGTGTCCCTCCCCATTCCATGCCTCTTTTCCCCTCCACCTCTGAGACGTGATCAAAATCTGAATTTTGTGATAATCGTTCTCTGACTTTTCTCTAGATTTCTTCATGTGTCTGCCTGTCTACAAAAATAGTGTTGATTTGGTTTGGCTTAAAACTAGTAATAAATATTATACTAAATGCATTTATGTGCAACTTCCCCTTTTTTGTTTAGCACTACACTTTTGAGATTTGCCCGTGTTGTCCCCTCCTGTTCACTGCCGGATAGTATTTTATTTTATGAATGACATACACTACAATTTGTCTACTCATTCTGTCATTGGTAAACACTCAGTCTATTTCCCATGATTATGCTCTTACGAACAAATAATATTCTTTTTTTTTTTTTAATTTTTTTTTCAACGTTTATTTATTTTTGGGACAGAGAGAGACAGAGCATGAACGGGCGAGGGGCAGAGAGAGAGGGAGACACAGAATCGGAAACAGGCTCCAGGCTCTGAGCCATCAGCCCAGAGCCCGACGCGGGGCTCGAACTCACGGACCGTGAGATCGTGACCTGGTTGAAGTCGGACGCTTAACCGACTGCGCCACCCAGGCGCCCCACAAATAATATTCTTATACGTGCCTCCTGGATGGAGTCCCAGGTAGCCTGGATTCTCCTTTGGCACATGTACCCAGAGCACCTCCCCATTTGCGTCCAATGTCTTTATTCAGTGGCATCTAAGACAGCTGGAAGGAAACTATTGTAACAACGCATGCATGCTCTTTGAATTAAGACGTTATCATTATTTTAAATATTTGATAGGAAAAGGTTGATTCAGATTCAATATCCATTAGCAGCATCATGAGAAATTTCAACGTAACGTTTGTCAGTGAAGAAAAGAACTGTCAGACCCTGGAAATATAATGTCAACTCTCCACTTTTGAATGAGTCTAAAGGCTTTACGTTTTGCATTACTTGCTTGTGTGAACACATTTTCTTGCCCATGATGACTGCCCAGAATTTAAAGAGATCATTACTAAAAAGCATTGAACAAGAGTTGTGCAAAGCAAGAAATCTGATATAAAAAACATTATGCTCAGAGCAGCAAAGTCACGTTTCCAACATAAAAAATGGAAATCATTCCCTCTGAATAATTACACAAATTCAATATCTTTCTGAACACTTTTTGGAGTCGCCAGCCTCTTAGGTAACACCCGGTGAGTCTTGCCCCAAGGTATTCACATCCTGGAATACTTCCCTTTCACGGTGAATGGGGTGAATCTTTGTAACTAACAGGGCTATTGCAGAAATGGCAGTGTGTGGCTTCCAAGGCTAGGTCGTGAGAGACTTTGTGGCTTCTGTCTTGCTCTCTCTTAGATCATTTGGTCTAGGGGAAGACAGCCATAGTGTTACCAAACACCCAGTGGAGAGCTCCACGTGCTGAGAAACCGAAGCCTCCAGCATTGACTCACCAGCCATGGGAGCAAGATATCTTGAAGAGGCTCCCCCAGACCCAGTCAAGCCTCTAGATGATGTGGCCCCTGAAGACATCTTGTCTGAAACATGATGAGAGATCCTGAGCCGGAACTGCCCAGATAAACTGCCCCAATTCCTGAGCCAGCATAAATCATGTTAGATAATGTCATGAAGCTGCTAACTTTTCATGTAATTCGTTACACGGTAACAGATTGCTAACATGTTTGTTATTTTATTTCCCTTACTATAATTATACAGTATAAACTTGATGTCAGTTGCTTTTAATAAATCCCATTTAATGTCCCACCCCCACACACCCCCAGCTGATCTCCTTCTAAAATGAAGATTAAGGTGTATTTTTAAAGGAAAAAAGCCTGGGTTGACAGTGTTCAGGAGACTTTACTGTCAGATATCTTCAGATCACCTTCACAGGCTTCTGGGTTTCTATTTTTATGTATATTGGGGCAAAGGGACAATGAGGATGGAGGTCAACATAGGCCACGACCGGGGTGGTAGAAACTTTATTTGAAGGGTTTACAGGAAGTTAATGGCCCTGAAGTCACTCTCTCTATAAAACATGACCGGGATTTACACATTTGGAGGCCCTAAGCATTAAAACAATAATCATGCCTTCCTCTGTGCAAAATAAAAACTCTAAAAAACAATGCTATGTGTAAGAAGCCCCCAACACTTCCATTTTCCCCTGATGCTTTCTTTTGCAATGTCAATCACCAAATTCATCTTAAAATCATTTTAGGGCCCCTGCTTTGTCCCTTTCCTCACAGTTGGTCTGCCTACTGTTTAATCCGGCAATGATAAAACACTCCTTACACACATAAAGATTCATTTTCTATTGTGAACATTTTTCATCATAGCGCCTCCTGTGCCCCAGTTATTATGAAATCAATCATTTTACCTTTTAGCTACCAACTTTTCCTGAGGGGTTCTTGTTAGCTGAGTTGCCTTTGATAAGTGCTTATTCTGTTAATGTTTCTTTGAAGCCATTATGAACATTCTTTTTTTACCAGAGATTGTGCAGTCTCTGGTTGATGACAAAAATCAGAGTGGTAGGGCGGGGGGGGGGGGGGGGGCTCATTTCAGACCTGCAGGCTTCATGCTTCCAGGCTGTCCCTTTCCTTGTCCCTACACCCCTTACAAGCATGCAAAGAGCCAAGCTATTTATATCTCCATAATGAAGAGGGAGTCAGCAGGTGACAAACGCTAATTTCTGAGGTCAGTAAAGCTGCTTCACGGTATCCCTTTTGGAAGACAAGATCCACATAATCCTGCATATTTTTTTTTTAATTTTTTTTCAACGTTTATTTATTTTTGGGACAGAGAGAGACAGAGCATGAACGGGGGAGGGGCAGAGAGAGAGGGAGACACAGAATCGGAAACAGGCTCCAGGCTCTGAGCCATCAGCCCAGAGCCCGACGCGGGGCTCGAACCCACGGACCGCGAGATCGTGACCTGGCTGAAGTCGGACGCTTAACCGACTGCGCCACCCAGGCGCCCCTAATCCTGCATATTTAAAAGCGCCTTTCTGCGCTTCAGAAGAACTGATTGGGGCCATCTCAGAGTTTGAGTCCCCATTTGTCAGATTAAGCACACACTTAAGGCATGAACAGAGCAGGACCCTAAAAAAAATCTTTTTAAAAAATAAATTGACATAGAAATTCTGAAGCTGATCTAAAATTATTATTTCATTATTATTTCATTATTGTTTAATATTTAATTAAATTAAAAATTCAGTTCCTCAGTCGCACCAGCACCTTTCGAATGCTCAGTGGCCACATAAACACCGTTCTAAAGTATGTAAGTTATCACGGAAAAGAAATTTAAAAAACTCACTGAGTTCGCTTACATCTATTTTAGGATTTGACATCGTTTTTTCAAGTTTGAATTACACATCTGGGGAGTAGACGGGCGAACCAGCATATTTTCAGTGTCTGGAGTCCTCTAAAGAATTTAATCTGACCTTAGCCAGCAAGACCCTTAACAGCATTTGTATCCTTGCCCTCCCCCTCCACGCACCCCGTCAATAAACCGGGGCTCTGGACGGTCACCCCTGAGCACCTGCAATCCGAGAGAGCAGGCACTAACCAGGAGCGGCGGCTGGTTTCCTAGCAACAGCGACGCGAGCCCGCCCCTTGCCGTCCGCGTCCCTCGCCTACCTCGCTAGCCTGGAAGGGGGCGTGGTCAGCAGTCTCCGGCCCAATAGGAGGGCAGCGGAGGCGGGAGCCCCGGCCGCGTCCGCGTCGCCCGGGAAACCGCTGGGGCCGGCAGGAGCGCGCGATGCCGGGAGCGGAGGAAGCGGACCCGGAGCCCGGCGCCGACCCGCGCCTGCGACTCCTGGGGGCCTACGTGGCCCGGAGCCTGCGGCCGGCCGCCGGCGCCTGGGAGCGCTGCGCGGGCACGGCCGAGGCGGAGCGGCTGCTGCACGCCTTCCTGGGCCGCGAGGATGAGGGGAGCCCGCAGCCGCTGCTGGTGGTGCGGCCCGGGCCGGGGGGCCTGGCGCTGCGACCCGGGCTGGACGCGGGGCCCGAGGCCGGCCCGCCTCGCGCCAAGGGGCTTTTCTTCCTGCGCACCGGGCCGGAGCCGCCGGGGCCCCGCAGCCTCCGCGGCGCCGTGCTGTGCGGGGACGTGCCCGCCGCCCCTCTGGAGCATCTGGCCACCCTGTTCTCTCAGGTGAGGGTGGGCAGGTTGCGGGGCGCCGGCAGCCACTGGGAGGGGGAGGGGAGGGGAGGCGGAGCCGGAGGGCGGGGAAGGGGGCGTGGCCAGAGGGGAGGGGCCCCAAGCCCAGAGCCCACGTGCGACCTGGGGGCGAGCTGGGGCCACCTGGGAAGGGGCCAGGTCAGAGTGAGAAGCTGAATGGGCTCCGATTTCCTCCAGTCCCGGTCTGGGACCAAGCCAACGTCGAGGGGAGGCTGGAGTCAGGAGGGCCTGCTGGGTCCTGACCATTTCTTAATCCCTCTGTAAACTGACACAGGGAAAGACAAACGGTGGTGACCAAGGGGTCATCTCTATGGGGTCAGGGAGGTAACGGAAGTGAAAGGCTCTATATACACAGTGCTTACCTACGAGGGGAGTTAAAGGGGGAGGTGTTTTGGTTTCGATTTCACCTCATCCGTGAATACCCAGTGTCAGCCACGTGCCAAGATAAGAAGTTGGGGCATCCATTTGGAAATGGCCAACAGGTGCCAACAGGTGTTTGGAGGGGGGAGGGGTCTGCCCTGAGCTCAGGGAGGAAGATGTCCGGAGACGTGGATTATAGAGTACTTGTGTGAGGCCACAGGCAAAACGGGGAGAGTGCAGATTTCAGAGAGGGTGCCCAAGGTGACATTCTTGGGACATTTAGACCTTTCTGGAATGGGAGTAATTTTCCCTGTAAGTTCTGTGTGTATGTTTGGGGAGGCTGTTTTGTGTGATAGAGGCCATAGGGAATACCAGAAAAACAGAAGACACAATCCTACCCATGAAATTGATCCTCTATTTCAAATACAGTAAAACCTTGGATCGCGAGTAACTTGTTCTGCGAGTGTTCCGCAAGACGAGCCAACATTTCTAATACATTTTAACTTGATAAACGGGCAATGTCTTGCAATATAAGTAGTATGCGACGTGGGTTGTCACATGATCACAAAGAGCCAATGGTTCTTCTGTCTCTCTCGTTCTCTCTTTCGCTCACTGTGGGTTTGTGGGTGATTGTCAACGCAATGTCACAATTCCCCGACATCCTCAAAAGGAGGCAAAGCAAGTGTCATTGGATAGGCTCCTTGTTAAAGTTGTACAAAAAGAAAAAGATTACACCGAGCCAATAGATAGCCGTGATTCTGTTAGCGATAGTGAACGTCGTCCTACCCAATAACCCTCCTCTCTCTTGTCTCCTTCACACCAACCATGAAGGTGTTCAAAGGTAAGTGCGGGTGAATTTGTTTCTTTTTCTTTGTATTATGTATTTTCTTTATTATTTTGCGTTATATTTACAGTATTGCGATTTTTATATGAATATTTTTGGGTTGTGGAACAAATCATCTGAGTTCCCACTCTTTCTTATGGGGAAATTTGCTTTGGTATACTCGTGCTTTGGATTACGAGCATGTTTCTGGAACGAATTATGCTCTGCTCGCAAACCAAGGTTTTACTGTATTGAAAACTCGTACGCCTGGGGTGGAGGTAGAATTTACCTAGAGTTGGCCCCAGTGCTGGAGCCGGGTCCTGGAGGCTCCCTGCTAAGCCAGATGTTAGCCTTTTAGTTGCTTTACCAGGAAGCTCTGGGAAGGGCGTATGGCAGGGAAGGAGCACGGGTGACAGAGTCACCCTCGGGAAGCCCAGAGAAGCTAGGTTTCTCAGTAGATCAGGATGCACTTCAGTCTTTTAACAACCAGAATGGCTTTACTGCTGTGCATTGTCTGCACACCCTCACTACAGAGATCTAAGCTTGGATCAAGTCCCCTTGTGAATGATGATGACAGAAGGAAGTGCCATTGTGTTCAGAGGAGAGAGGTATGCATGTGGTCTGAGAGCCACGCTTAGCCTCAGGTGTCGAACTGGCTCCTGAACAGGAAGGAAGGTTAGGGTAAATGGATGTCAAGGTA
Organism: Herpailurus yagouaroundi; assembly: GCF_014898765.1. Taxonomy (NCBI): domain Eukaryota; kingdom Metazoa; phylum Chordata; class Mammalia; order Carnivora; family Felidae; genus Herpailurus; species Herpailurus yagouaroundi. Next base: position 7,178,999 of record NW_024412439.1, on the reverse strand, counting down.
AGTTTCAAGGGACTGGGAGCAGACTGAGCCAAGGTTCAGACGTGGCGCTACACTTAGTACGTGTGGAGGGCAGCGGGTGAATCTCAGAGCAGGATCAGGCCCGAGGAAATGTATCCAGCGGGCAAACATAATTGTAAAATAATCCAAGCCCTCAAACGTTCCAGAATTTTCATTGGTGCATTGAACGAGATTGGAAACAAACTGAATGTTTATCGACAGGGCACCGGGCAAATGAAGGAAGGTCCAGCTATAATTAAATGGAAGAGTTGGTAGGGCGCCTGGGTGGCTCAGTTGGTTAAGTGTTGGACTTGGGCTGAGGTCATGATGTCACAGTTCATGAGTTTGAGCCCCGTGTCGGGCTCTGTGGTAGCAGCGAAGAGCCGACTTGGGATTCTCGCTCTCTCCTCTCTCTCTCTCTCTGCCCTTCCCCCCCTCGTGCTTTCTCTCTCCCTCTCGAAACAAACACATAAACTTCGAAAAAATAAATAAAAGGAATAATTGCTATGGAACAGTCCTTAAGGTAATTTATATTTATTGTGGGAGAAAAAAAAACGCACACAAGATAAAATTCACTCTCTCAATAATTTCCAAGTGTACAGGCTGACACCTGTGAACCGCCCACACACTGTTGTGCCGCAAATCCCCGGGAACCCCCGCCATCCTGCATGACTGAAAGCCGGTTCGCGCTAAACAAACCCCCAGCTCCACCTTTCCGCGTGCCCTGGCACTCCCCCCCACCCCATTCTACTTTCTGTTCCTATGACCTTGACCGCTCTGGGTACCTCATATGAACGGAGTCGTGCAGCATTTAGCTTCTTGTCACTGGCTTGCTTCATTTAGCATAATGTCCTCGTGGTTCATCCATGGTTGTAGCAGGTGTCAGAACCGTCTTCCTTTTTAAGGCTGAGTACTATCCCATTTTATGCACACGTCGCCTTTTGTGTATCCATTCACCCATGGATGGAAGTCCTTTCCCCTCTTGGCTAGTGTGAAGAGTGCTGCGATTTAAGATAATTTTTGAAGGTGCAGAATTATAGGATAGTATGCTACCATTTCTGCTGAAAAGAAGAAAGAGGGAGGGAGGAAAGAAGGGGGAAGGAAGCAAGGAAGAGGGAAAGCGGGAGGGAGGGAGGAAGGAGGGAAAAAAAGGAGGGAGGGAAGGAAGGAAGGAAGGAAGCAGGGAAGGAGGGAAGGAGGGAAGGAGGAAGGGAAGGAAGGAAGGGAAGGAGGGAAGGAGGGAGGGAGAGAGGGACGAAGGATGGACAGATTCACTAACAGAGGAATCCACGGGCCCGAGAAACTAGGTGACTGAGCTGCAGGGGTAGATAGAATGCTTGCTTCGCACTGGGAAGCTTTTGCACTTTCAGATTTTGCACCAGGTAAATGTATTATATGTTTTTAACATCCAAATAAAATATTTACTTTTAGATTACCTTCAGGCCTTAGCATTTCTCGAAGCCACTAACAGCCATCTATAGGCCATTCAACCACTGTTCCCTCATCTACTTCTTCTACTCGCCCTGCTGATCGAGGGCGGTTACAGCCCCCAGCTCACCTCCTGTCCCCTAAGCCCCTCCTTCCCTCCCAGCGCTCCTGCCCCCTCTCCCCTTCCCCCTGTGGGCCAGCTCCACCCCTGGTGGCATACTGCCCTCATCCTCCCACACCGGACTCAGCTCACTCAAGCCAAAGGAGCCCTTGTGGCTGAGAAGCCCTCTTGTATTAGGGGGTGGGTGTGGGGTACGATTCCTCCCAAAGAGGGAGGAAGCTATACATTTTAACATTATTTTGTTACACTAGTACAGGGTTTAAAAAAAAATGCATCCAAGGTGAGCCTGGGTGGCTCAGTCGGTTGAATGTCCAGCTCTCGATTTTGGCTCAGGTCATGATCCCTGGGTCGTGAGATCGAGCCTCGTGTCAGACTCTGCACTGGGCATGAGGCCTGCTTGGGATTCTCTCTCTCTCTCTCTCTCTCTCTCTGCTCCCTCTCTCCTGCTTGAATGTGTGTGCTCTCTCTCTCTCTCTCAAAATACATACATGATAGATAGATAATAGATAGATAGATAGATAGATAGATTAAATAAAGTAATTAAAAAAGGCATCCAAGCAATGTTTCTTGGAATTGACAGAATTTAGTAACGAGTTTCCTGCTGGTTTCTCCCTCCTCCTGGCCACTTCACTCACTGCTGCCAGGTTATTTTCCCCGAGGTCCGAGACTTGGGTGCCATTTTGAAGTTCTGTGTCTGGGGGAGGGAGCATGGGATATGGAATCTGATGGGCCTGGGTTCGAATCCCGGTTCTGGGCAATGCATCAGTGTCATGTGACCTCTGCAGCCAGGGTCAAACGACCGTGCAGGACGGTCATGGAATTTAGAAACAGTACATGAGGACACCCGGAAGAGTGTGCTGTGTTGTAGGTTTGCCCTACAGGACAAGAATTCTTGTCCCTCGATACCCCACTCAAAAGCGTCCTCACTCCTCTGACCCCTCCTTGTCACCTGGCCCTAACCCATCCCCGCTGTCCCCGGAGGACTCAGCTGTGTGTCTGTCCCCACAGCCTCTCCATCTCTGAGCCTTCGCTCCTCCTTGCTGCTTCTAGACTTGTGTAGAAAAACCTCCGCTTGGATCTTACGCCATCAGACAAAACCCGCCCTCTCCCGTCTCACTGCTGTGTCATGTACTGACGGCCCTGCCCCCGGCTCACTGTGACTCTTTCCAGCATCACTCCTACCTTACCACCTGGCTGCTTCATTAGATGCAGGAAGGATCCTTCCAATAAGCCGGCCTCCGGGGTCCTTGAAACTTCCTCCTCCAACGATGTTGCCTACCTCTCTACTGTGGCTGTTTCCAGACCTCCCATTCCAAACCACCCCCTCAGGATCCCACATCAGGGACCTCTCTCTCTGACCACCACTCCTGTCTTCCAGCTCGCTCCACACAGCGCCCCATACCGCAGGCCCACGACCCTGCTAGGACCGCCAATCCCTCCATCCTGTCGCCTTCCCGCTGTCCCTCTCCAGACTCACGTGCTTTCTCCTCCATTATCATCACGACCTTGGGTAAACTCCGGACTCACTGGCCTCTGCCTCATTTTGTCCTATTCCTCTGGTGAAACCATAATCCTGATGGAATCCAACAAAACCCACTGGCCCCACTTTAAATCCGTGAGCCCGAACCTGTAACAGGCCTTCTACGCCTCCCAGGTGACACCCATGCTTCCAATTATTCTCTTGATTTTTCTAGATCCCTGTCGCACACTTTCTCCCCGCCCCCCCCCACCACCCACCCCCCGCCTCAAATGTCCAGAATTTCTATCAGCCTCACTCCTGTGGTGCTTTTGCCTCTTACTTGGTTTTAGAACATGGGAGTATTAGCATAAAACTCCCACCAGTGCTTCTATCTGTCCCATCTGCCAATATCTAAAGTCACCCTACTCTGCCATCCCTCCTGTTGCTACAGAAGGACCGTGTGCCGTCCCCTGGTGGCAACCCCGAGACTAAAATCCCCACCTTTGCTCCAAATCCCGTCCATTCTCGTTTCCTTGAAGAGGTCACGCCAACGACTCTCCCCTCTCTGCTACATTCTTGGTTTTTCCTTCCCCACCAGGTAACCCCCGTCAGACAGAATCCTCATCCCTCCTGGCAGCTCTCGTCCTTTTTTCTGTGGTCCCCGCGACGGCAGAATGCCTGGGATTTGTGTCTGTTCTCGCTGGGCCCCGTCTTCTTCCTGTTTTAGCCTGCGGTCACCCCCACGTCGCATGGAAGACAAAGTGAAGAGCTCGTCGGCGTTACCAGGACGCCGGATGCTCCAGCAGTCCTCTCCTGGTTGGACCTGTGAGCGGCCTTTGGCTTTCAGGACACCAGTCTTCTGACGTCGCGATGGCCACTCCTTTCCATCAATGGCACCTGCCAGCTTCCTAACGCTGGAGAGCCCTTGGGCTCACTGCTTGGACACCCCCTCCTCTCTATCTGTCCTCAGATTCTCGGGAGCAGTCATTCACACCCCCCCCCACCCCAGAGTTTCACAAACCACCTGATTCGGATATTGCTGTCCCCAGCCTTTGCTTCTCTGAAACCCCAACTGCCATAGCCAGCTACCTTCTGTCTATAATATACGTCCCCCAAGGATCTGCCCAGCTCTCTCCCTGTCCTCCCCAGTTTTTGTTTAAATGTGACCTTCTCAACGAAGCCTGCACCAATCAGTCCATCTGTCACTGTCAACTCTCTTGATCGTCCTCCCCTGCTTTGTTATTATCCTTTCTTGCAGAACGTTCCGTTGATGGACTGTCTCTCCCCTGAACTTCATGAGATCAGGAATCCTTGTCTGTTTTGTTCATTGACATACCTTCCCAGCACCTAGAACACGATTAGCATATAGATGGTTAATAAATATTTATTGAATAAATGAAGGAGTAGCTTTTCGTTTCATAGAAAGTTCACGTTCATTATTTTTCTCTCAGAGCCCTCAAAAATCCGGTGCAAGCTCACTCACCAGTTTTTCTTCAGACCGCGTACGTTCAATTATTCTGTGAACCTCTATGGAGTGCTTCTTCTATGCCAGGCCTTATGGAGGACTGTGGGTATAAAAAGACCAGATGAGGGGCGCCTGGGTGGCGCAGTCGGTTAAGCGTCCGACTTCAGCCAGGTCACGATCTCGCGGTCCGTGAGTTCGAGCCCCGCGTCGGGCTCTGGGCTGATGGCTCAGAGCCTGGAGCCTGTTTCCGATTCTGTGTCTTCCTCTCTCTCTGCCCCTCCCCCGTTCATGCTCTGACTCTCTCTGTCCCAAAAATAAATAAACGTTGAAAAAAAAATTAAAAAAAAAATAAAAATAAAAAGACCAGATGAGATACAGTCCCTGCCTCTGAGATCCTAAGAATATTACTCTTCATTCTCTCTTTCCTCTTGGGCCTTCTGCCCAGGGTCCAAAAGGGTCCTTTCTTTTCTTTCTTCCTTCCTTTCTTTTTCTCTCTTTCTTTCTTTCTTTCTTCCTTTCTTTTTCTTTCTTTCTTTCTTTCTTTCTTTCTTTCTTTCTTTCTTTCTTTCTTCCTTCCTTCCTTCCTTCCTTCCTTCTAATAAATGTCTGTTTATTTTCGGGAGAGAGTGTGTGCGGGTGGGGGAGGGGCAGAGAGCGAGGGGGACAGAGGATCTGAAGGGGGTTCTGCATGGATAGCAGAGAGCCCCATGCAGGGCACAGACTCACAAACTGTAAGGCCATGACCTGAGCTGAAGTTGGATCCTCAACCAACTGAGCCACCCAGGCGCCTCCCCCCCGCCAGAGCATCCTTTCTCCACATGAATGAGTGGGACTTGATTTGTAACATCTTCTCTGTTGGCACTCCCTGTCCACCTGCTGTTATAAATTCTCAGTTCAGTGATTGTTTCCAGACAGACGAGGCAAGGCTCACCCTCTTAGATTTCACCCGCCAGGTCTAGGTGTCCCATGTCATAGCCACATGGACTCTGGTCATTCGTAGAACCCAACCAGCCATATGAGTTTCTATTGTCATTATTTCCTTGGTTCTTATCCCATTTCCCGATCATCTGGGTTTCTCTCTCTCTCTGTCTCTCTCTCTCTCTCTCTCTCTCTCTCTCTCTCTCTCTCTATCATCCCTTTCCTTCAGCTGTGAGATGTTCTTAGTAGGTTCCATCAACTACAACTTTTTAAGTTGCTAGTGATCAAAACCTCCACGTGAAGTAGCTAAGAAAATTCTGGAGCGGCTTGATTCAGGAGCTCTAATGATGTCAGAGGACATGGGCTTTTCTCCATCTGTAAACTGTCTTTTCCCCATATTGACCCTATTCTTTTTTTTTTTTAATTTTTTTAATGTTTATTTATTTTTAGAGACAGAGCACAAGCAGGGGGGTGCAGAGAGAGACAGAGAGACAGAATTTGAAGCAGGCTGCAAGCTCTGAGCTGTCAGCACAGAGCCCGATATGGGGCTCAAACTTACAGACTGTGAGATCGTGACCTGAGCCGAAGTCAGACGCTTGACCAACTGACTCACCCAGGCTCCCCCATATTGGCCTTATTCTAAGGCTCCCTATGTTGGCAAGGTGGCCACAATCGTTCTGGACTCCTAGAAAAGAGAAAGCTCTCTTCATCAAAAAGTTCAGATGCGAGACTTTGGCCTGACTCGCATTGGCTCACATTTGTTCACATCCCGCCTCTGGACCTAGAAATGAGTACCAAAAAAAGAGGAACCCTACTGGGTGGCCCAAACCAACTAATGTTCACCCTACAGGTAGATTTAAGATCCTCAGCTTGGCTTGCTTTTTTAACATGCCCTGGTCATAACACCTGTAGACAGATGGGCTGCCTTACCTGCATTCGTCCTATATTTTGACATTTTCAATCGCCTCCTATTCACCCTGCTCATGATGGAGGGGCTCCTGCCCAAGAGTTCTGGGGATGGCCAAGCACACGATATTGGACAGATGATCCTGATGGCGGCTCCTCAGTTACCTAGACTCACAGCCCAGAGGAGGAGGTGGGAGAGGATACTGTGTCCCTCGGGAGTTGGGCTTGGGACCACAATGAACAACCACGGGGCTATGGGAGGCAAGCTTGGGGTGGGGGGATCCAGATGGTGGGGTGCCCACCAGCCCCGGTGGGAGGATAGGAATGGCTTATTTGAGGAAGTCCACTGGCTGGCAGGGGGTTGAAGCCCGCTACTCAGAATTAAGCGGCAACCGCGCCCATCCCCTTGACGAAGACGGCTGTCTGGCCAAGGGGACTCACCTGCTGGTGGGCTCTTCGAGACCCTCCCAGTTTTACCAGATGTCAAGGCAATACCCACTGTTGGCTCTTAATAGCACAGGGGCCTGCAAAAGGTTGCGGGTGGCCTTCTGGGCCATTCTAAGATAGTCTTTCCTGAAGGCATCAGAAAAATTCCCACCTTCCCTTCCCGCATGCTTCTGTTCCAGGTGGTCCTCCCCGTCCTGGCCAATGAGAAGAATCACCGAGGCTGGCCCCACGTGGTATGTCAAGATGTCCAGCGGCACGCCCACGGCCTGCAGGGCGACCTCCTGGTTATCCTGGAGCAGGTCAACGGGAAGACTGTGCTGCCTCTTCCGGCAGGCGCAGACGAAGTGGGGTTTGTGGATTCGGACAGCGACAGTGCGTAAGTACCGCCAACCTGGCCGTAGGGGCCTCCGAGATAGGGGAGATGCCGGTTTATCTGAGTGTTTTCTTTACGACTTCTCTGTTCCCGGCTCCCCACACCTCCTGGTTCTGCACGCAAGCCCACCGTCTGCCGTTTGCCAACATCCGCGGACTGCGTGTTTTCCGCGGATTGCCGCCCGTGCCTCTCACTCCCTGTGCCCGAAGTCCCTGAAGGCCATCACAGCAGCATGGCCCTTTTCTCCCCCACTCAGAATTATTTCAGGGCCGGGAGCAGCCACACTGATTTGCAGTATTTTGCTCATCAGGACAGCGTCTCATCCTTGGCAAAGACCCAGGTCCGGTCTGGGCAACAGCCGCGCGCATTTACGCGGCACGTAATGTCACAGAACCAGCCTCTGTGGCTCTTGTTAACAGTTCCACACCCTCCTCCCCCTGGCAGCTGGAGACTTTTGTCAGATCTCCGGGATTTTTTTTTTTTTTCCCCCACACGGACACAAATCTGGCTTTGTTTGAAGTCTGCGCCTCTTTGCGTCTGGGTGGGCAGAAAACCCCCAGCCTCTTCCCCTTGGAGGGGGGATGGCTTTCTTTCTGTCCCATGGGGATTGTCTTTCTCCTTTTTCTTTTCAGCCAGCCTGGGTTTCTAAATGATACATTTTGTATCTTCTATCCAGCACTTCTGTGTGTTTCTGGGAACAGGCCACCTTCTGGTGTGAGTGCTGTCTGCCATATTGCCAGCAGTTTGCAAATGTCTTACTGGTCAACAGTTGTACATTCAAGGGCCCGTGATTTGATCTGGACACGAAGTGTCGCGTGCAATGCCAATGTCCTTTATAATGAGTTTTTGCTATTGGGAAGTAATTTGCTACATATATAACCTGAAGCAATTTCCCAGTTAACTAGAAAACCTAATGTGGCTTAATAAAAATATTCAATTTTTGAAATAAATAAACTCAAATGACGCTTTCCCTGTTCCTTTTTATATGTTAACATAATAACATTCAGTGTATGTGTCTGTGGGGGTGTGTGTGTGTGTGTGTGTGTGTGTGTATAATCATTGCTGGGTTTGTCTCGCTTTGTTCAAATTTGATAATTTCCCGAAAGGCTGGATCACATTTCAGGGAGGTGAGTATCTTTTCCTTTCAATACCTTCTGTAATCACTTGCGACATATCGTTGCTCAGCAAATATGAATTTAATTAAAATAAGCGAAGGTGGGTTTCTGGCGTGAAACACCCAGGTGATAGATTCTCTTTCTGTGTCGCTTGTGTCCTGGGTTCTTGGCATGAACAGCTGTCTATGAAAGCTTTGTCGAAAGGCCACCAAAATGTGTTCTGGACATTTACATCTCTTCCGAAACACCTGTAGCTTTCCTCGCTGAAGGATTTTCGAAAAGGTGTAGGAGGGGGAATGGGGGCCCAGAATGAAATTGCCCGTGGCCTTCAGATGGCTGATTCCCTGCCTCGTGGAGGAGGACGGAGCCTACCTCCTCTTGCTGCAGAAGTCAGAGCCAAGACCAACTGACTTGCCGCAGAAGTCAGAGCCAAGTTGGCAAAGAGGTGGATGCGGTTCCGGGTTCAGTGTAGAGACCGACTCTCTCCCAGGACGGGCTGGCCTACCAAGGATCGCACTGCTTTGCCAAGTAGGGAGCTTGCTGACATTGGGGGTGCTCAGGCAAGGGGTGGACATTCACCCGAATAGCTTCCGTCCAGTGTATTCCTGCGTGGACAGAAAGGCTCGGTGGGATTCAGAGTTCTCAAACCCGTCTTCAGGATGTCGGGGAAGCCCCCAACCTTGAATAACTGTGTACACATGCACACATAAGCGTTTTGTCTGTACTTTGTCTGTACAATGCCTGGATTCAGTGGAATTTCCCACCTATCTTTGAAAGACTTAGAATTCTGTTTTGGGGACACCTGGAGTTACTTCCAGTAGACCCGGGAGATTCGTTGTGTCTTCCACAGCTTGGATTGCACAGAGAAGTCAGTCATCTATGCCATTGAGTCTGCTGTAATCCAGTGGAGCCGCCGGGTCCAGGGGGTGCTCAAGAGAGAGTCTTCCCAGCCCCTCCTACAAGGGGAGAACCCCACCCCTAGGGTGGAGTTGGAGTTCTGGAAGAGCAGGTAGGCGCATGCTCAAATCCTGGGGCGTAGATGTCTTACCGGGGATGACGGTGGCCTGGGGGGAAGGGGCAGCCACTGAGTCTGGTCCCACCCCCGGGGACTTTTCACCACTGGTTGGGTCAACACAGGTGTCCCAAGCGCCGGAAAATGCTTAGCTGTCTTTCCTTTCTTGAGCTATGATCTGTCTACCTGCTGACACTTCTTCAAAGGTGCTTTCAACCAAATATAAAACTGATGAACTGTCACGTTTTTTTCTTCTACTCCTCTATCCCCTCCTCCGTGGACAGTCGAAGCCATACGCACACTTCTTGTAAAGATCTGGGGTTCTGGCCGTTGGCTGCCTGCAAAACAGCCTTTCCTAGGGCCCAGTCAGTCATCGGGAGGGCTGGAAATCCCATCCACCAGGGCATCCCAGCCCCTGCGGGATTCTGGAAAGACCTGACTGGTGCTCCCACTCCTTCCCCCTCAGGCTCTCCTGTTTCCCTGCTTCTGTTTATTGCCGTGCCGAGTGCTCCTTCACTGAAAAGGAGACAGAAAGATGTTTGAGGCAGACCCCCCTGTCCTCGCATTGCACGAGAGTGTCCCTGTCACGTGGCCAGGCGTACCGGTAGGGCTCCGGCCCTCTGTGTGCCCCAGCGCTGAGACGCCCCATCCTCTTGCCTCGTCACTGACCGTTCCTCTGACCTGCTGACGGGCCCTTCTCCGGCAGCTGTGTTCTGACGACACCCCCCCCCCCACCCCGCCTTCCAGACCTTACTGCAAGAGCTAATGACCTCCAGCTGCCGAGATGAGCCGCCAGATGGTCACAGCAGTGTTCGCTGCCGTTACCTCCCGGAGCTGCCCCTTTGAACCCGCGTCCCCGACCCAGGCTTTTGCCCTCACTGTTCCAGGAACAGATGCCCCGCTCTGTGGGGCTGGCTCCGGCCTCTGTGCAAGCACCCGGAGGCAGGGCCCCTCTGTGTCCGAGGAGGGGGTCATCACAGCGTGACTTGCGTTTCGCGATGTCCGCCTGGACTCACCCCTCTCCACGGTGTTGTAGGGCTGAAGATCTGGAACACGTTTACAACCAACTGAGAGCGATAAAGGCGAGGGGCATGGCCAGGCTCCTGGACAGAGTCCACAGCAGCTACTTCCCAGCTTTCCAAGCCATGTGCAGAGATGTCGTAGCAGGTGAGGACGCGCGGGTATTTCCGTCAACACGCTGGCATCGCATTTCTTGTCGAGTGCTGAATTGTCTTCTCCCTCTGCGATTTTCCGGTCTCTGAAACCCTCCCACCCGACACGGTCTAGCTTGGTGATGAGAGTGCCAAATCTAGAAGCAGGAAAGCAGACACCTTGTGGTCTGTTTGCGTGGCCAAGGCTCTGTGACCCCGGCAAAGTCACCTAACCTCTCTGAGCTTTAGTGCGGAGCGCGGTTGTGGCCCCCGCACTCCCCGCGTAGGCTTCCCTGGGCCGCTGGGGGATGACACAAGTGGAAGTGTTTTGCTGACCATGTTGTACTGTGCACGTGCATGTTGTGACCTCTCACCTCTGGATTCCAAGTCCCTCCGCCCCTAGCTCCTTGGAAGAAGTCTCTGTTCCGTTTCGAGCTCCGTTCGGCTTTTTTCTGTTCCTGCTGTCGGATGGGACTGGCCATCGGAGCCCCAGACAAGATCGGCCCCTGTCAAAATTGCAAAGTTAGCAAAGTCTATGATTAGAAGTAGGTAAATTTTTCTCGGGGCTCTCTCTCCCGCCGTCTGTACCCTTTGCTTCTTTCCTCCCTCCTATCAAACCTCCTCCCGCTAGCTCTTCAGCATGGTAGGTCAGAATGTGCTTTTGAAGGCGTCCGTAATTTCATGTGATTCAAGCTTAATTCAAGCGGTGGTTTTTCAAACGTTTTTCTCCTCGATTGGAACTCTTTCTTCAAGTACAATCTACGGAAGTCCACAATGTAAAACTCGCCAAGCTACATTTGCTCTGTTAAAGAGGGGAGCGTCCTGTGTCCAGACCCCACTGGTCTACTCCTACCTCACCATCTCAGCCCCATGGCATGGGGTTTGGACACCACTCAGCTCAAGGAATAAAGGTCCCAGTGGTGGGGGTTCCAATATGTGCTAACAGAGGAGAGTGGCCGTAAGTGACTAGTCTTCGAGGTCCTTTTGGGCCCTAAAATATTATCACAGACATCGCTCTGCCAACACATAAAGCTGGCTTGGAACAAGATCCCTCTTGGGGGCCCCTGATTATTGCTTCGCAGAGAGGTTTTGTGTCCCAGAGGAACCAGCCATTGTTCCCAATGTATACTGTAGTTCAGATGGGACAGGTGTCTCCAAAAGTGGATGCGTGCCACCACCACTGTGATTGTGGGAGACGAATGGACAGGTGTGTTTGAAAGCGTGTTAAACGGTTGGGGCCGCTGGGTGGCTCCGTCGGTGAAGCGTCCGACTTCGGCTCAGGTCATGATCTCACAGTCCATGAGTTCGAGCCCCGCGTCAGGCTCTGCGCTGACGTCTTGGAGCCCGGATCCTGCTTCGGATTCTGTGTCTCCCTCTCTCTCTGTTCCTCCCTTGCTCATGCTCTGTCTCTCTCTCTCTCCTTCAAAAATAAATAAAAACATGAAAAAAATTTTTTGAAGTGTGTTAAAGGGCAACTGCTTTTGGCAAGTGATGCCGGTGTTCTGTTTGTGGTAGTGATTCGAAGTTTTCATCTAATATTTTATTCAGGTTAAAATGTGCGTCAACTTTGAGAAAAGCACTCAGTAAGGAATATTACAGGTTGTATGCAGGCACAACAGCTACCATAAAGGAGACCTGCAAATGACTGACGTTCGGGGCCCTGAAATAAAATGACACACGCTAAAAGTATATTTACGAGTCCGTTAGTTAGAGCCCCAAATATATTTTGCACATTAATAGATTAATAGACTATAATCATTCTGCTTGATTAATAGTTATAAAAGATTTGGTTTCCCGGGTGGGCTTCAGAAAGCTCTTTGCAGTCGAGTAAATGCTGGCAATGAGAAGAAGGGAGAAAAAAAACAATACCATCATCATGATCACGGATAAACACGACAGCAAAATTAGAAATCCTTGAAACATAGGTAACTCAATTCTGATGATGCAAGAAGAGGAATTTTGATTATAGGAGTTAGGCAAAGACTTGGTCAGAAATTTTGATGGGGTCTTCTGAGAATAAAGAGATTTTAGAGGGGCGCCTGGCTGGCCCCGTCGGTAGAGCGTCTGACTCTAGATCTGGGGGTTGTGAGCTCCAGCCTCACATTGGGTGTAGAGGTTACTTAAAAATAAAATCTTAAAAAAAACTATTTTTAAAGATTTTGGAGGCTGGCAGTTAGTTTTCCCATTTCCGATTTAATTTCAGAGCATCTTTTTTTTTAAATTTTTAAGATGTTTTTATTTATTTTTGAGAGAGAGACAGAGCGAGTGGGAGAGGGGCAGAGAGAGAGAGGGAGACACAGAATCTGAAGCAGGCTCCAGGCTCTGAGCTGTCAGCACAGAGCCCGGCGCGGGGCTCGAACTCACAGACCGCGAGATCACGATCTGAGCTGAAGTCGGACGCTTAACTGACTGAGCCACCCAGGCGCCCCAAAGAGCATCTGTCTTTCTTGAACCTAAAGAGACCCACTATGAACGTTAGTCGTCTTAGTCATGAGCAGGGTAGTTCTTGGGCTCACTGATGGACTGAAGAGGAGAGGAGAAGAAACATTCCTGGATCAGTGGGCACAAATTGGAAAACGATGCAAAGTAAAGAGGGGAGTTAAAGGGGTGGAGGAAACAGTGTGGAACAAGATTGTCAGCAGTGGAAGGAAACCTTGGGAAGAAAGGAAGCCAACAGGTCCCTGCAGGAGCATTCTAGTCTCTGGCCACCAGGGGCAGGATTGGCATAGTACAGCCTGGTCACCAGTCCGGCTCTTTGTTGGTGGCAATGTGTGCAGGTCAGCGGCCAGAGGTGGGCTGGAACCAATGGGGACTGGCCATCAGGTTCTTGAGAACCTGCTGTCTGCAACTCTTTTCAATCCCCCCTCCCAACACTCAGAAAAGTCGAGCTGGTAGCTTGAAATCCGACATGGTGGGAATGTCAGCAGTATCTACGCCATGGAAATTGGCAAGTGCTACACGTAATAAAGGCTTTGGTCCCAGAAGAGCCTGTCACGGCTGAGCTGCTTATGTTTCACCCACCTTTGTTCATTTCTTTCTTTATCTGCCTTGTGAGCTAAGTTGTGACCACGCCCTGGACTGGAGGAGCCAACCCTCAAATACCGTGCTCTTAAAAATCAGGGGAATGCCTATTTATGTGATTAAAGAAGGGTTTGCTTTTTTGGGGGTTGGGGGGGGAGGTATCGTAAAGAGAAAGCTTCTCTGGCCCAATGTCCTCAGCCTCCTTCCTCCCCATGTGTCTGAACACTAGGGCACGTGCCCATTAGCATGGCTGCTGGAGCTGCATCTCCCCCCACCCCCACACGGCAGTTTTGATGTTCTCATCAACCCCTCCCATCAACTTACTGTGATATTTGACTTTCAACCGTTCGACGCACACACGACTTCCCGTTGGAGATATAAAGTGCAAATGTACACGCATTGCAAACTCCTGGCGGGGTGAGCCCCACGGCCATCAAGCTAGGGTTCAGCCCCACAAACCTGGGGTGATCTTGCTTTTGTTCCGCTACATCCGTGGGAAGAAGACCCTAGGCATGGTGGGCAGGTCTTAATTTCTTCACTCGTGATGGGAGAATAACGAAGCTCCCGCCCGTGAATGGATCAGTGCCTGGCACACAGAACCTTCACTAAATAGGTACATTTTGGGTTTCCTTTAGGATGAATGAGTGGGGAGCCTGTAAGATAACAAAGGCCATGATCACCCATCACAGCGCCTGATTATCTGCCCAGGAAAGAACTTTATAAATGGCCCTTCCTGGGATACTTTGCTCAGTGGGCTTCCTCACTGCCTCTGTGGTGATATGCAGAGTTAGTCCCCCACCCACTGGGTTTCCTACTTTCCCTTCTCTCTGTCACCACAAGGTGACTAGTGAAAGGCACCTATCTCTCCTTGGCTGTGGTCAAAGGAAGTGGTGGGGAGATTTTCCTGGCTTTGAGATCCCGTAGAACCCCGCCATCATCAGTCTGTGCTATTTCTCTCTCCCCACCTGCCTCCTCCTCGGTACGGGCTCAGTGAGATACTTGATTAGCAAAATGTTTATCAGGGACGTGACCTTTCCTGGGACACTCTCCTTGTGCTGCCTACAGACCTTTGCAAGAATTCTTTAAATTAGCTCCTGTTCCTCCTCTTTCTGAGGTTAGAGCGACTCGCCGTGCCCAAGGTCACACATCAGGGAAGTGTCTGGGTCGGCATTTGGAGGCAGATCTTTCTGACTCTAAAACTTGTCCTTCCGATCATCTACTTTGTATAGCGTTGGCCAGCAGCAAAGTATCTTCTCCACACAGGGCACCGGACTGGGGCCAGCAGAGCCAGGGAGGTGTCCAGATACGGGACTTTTGTAAGAGAGACTCCTCAGACCATTATTTCAGCTGTCCAGAGCTCTCCAGGTCTCAGTGTTTCCTCAAAAGAGCTGGAAAGTTTGGGACGCCTGGGTGGCTCAAGTCAGTTAAGGATCCGACTCTTGATTTCGGCTCAGGTCATGATCTTATGGTTCGTGAGATCGAGCCCCGCGTCGGGCTCTGCACTGACAGCACGGAGCCTGCTTGGGATTCTCTGTCTCTGTCTCCCCGCACCCCCACCCCTGCCATCTCTCTGCCCCTCCCCCACTTGTGCTCTCTCCCTCTCTCAAAATAAATTAAAAAATAATAAAAAACAAAAAGAGCTAGAAAGTTCTCAGGGACCAGCTTCCTCTGCTCTCCTCCTAGTTTAAGCAGAAATGGCAGCCACCGCTCCCCGGAAGCTTCCGTCCTAGGCACCAGGGCTCCACTCGGTAGGCGTGAGCCCCAAGCGGGGAAGGTGACCATCTCCAATCCCTTCCAGCTCTGACAGAGGCGCAGGACATCCGGACACACCTGATGCCACTCTCCCGCCACCTGGAGATCCTCGAGAGCCTGGAGTTTCCGGAGGTGAAACCACGGCTGCGGCCTCTGCTCCACGTGGTGTGTCTGATCTGGGCCACGTGCGGGTCCTACCGCTCCCCAGGGCGGCTCACGGTGCTGCTCCAGGAAATCTGCAATCTCCTCATCCAGCAGGTTAGCCGTCGGGGCTCCTGACAACCCGCCACCCCCCCCCCCCCGCCCCTGCCAGGGGCTGGCTGCACCGGGTCACAGGGAAGAGGAGAGGGCGCTTTTCCTTCAGGGCAGGGAAATCATTCAAGTCCAGAGGAGTCTCACACTTAAATTGTGTTACTGTCACCGCCAGTAACTCCCAAAGGTGTTCTCAGTAGTGCTAGAATCCTTGGGAGGACTGGTCTTCCTTTCCCCTCTGCCCAAGTCCCAGGGTCAGGCACAGGGTGGGTGTGGTGAGTCTTGACCTCCTTAGTGATCAGTGCCCAGGGTCAACAGGGAAGCCCAACACTTAAGAATGCTGCCCCGAGAGCCAGGCGTCCTTGTGCCTAATTCTGAGTCACCACTTGTTAGCCGTGTGTGCCTGGGCAAGTGACGTATCTGCTCTGTGCCTCATGTTCCCCACTGTGCAATGGGAAAAAGCAGAGGACCTGTCTCAAAGGGTGGCCAGCTGGCCACATCCCACATGCTCATGCCCTGCACGTGCTATGAACTCAGGGCCTGTGAGTTACAGAGAAACAGCTTCTTGGACCACATAGTCAATACTCCTCCTCCTCAGGGCCTCTTGGAACACCAGCCAGCACAGCATAAACCTCAGGAGTCTGTGTGTCAACAGAACAAGGGGCCTTAATGAGGCTTCGGGGATCTGTCTCCCAAATAGGCTTCTTTTACCTCTAATGAACATATATAAAGAGTAACTCGTAACAACTAACGTCTACGGAGAACGTTGCAGCCTACCAGTGCTGTGACATCCAAGACCTTGGCCATTTTCGGATGGACCCTGTGAGATGGGCAGGGAGAGCCTTATTAATTTCTTATTAATATTTAAAGATGTGAGCTAAGGCTCGAGGAGGTCAACTGAGTCGCCAAAGGTCCCCCAATCCAGGACCGGAAGTCAGTTGTTTGGCTCCAAGGTCAGCACCCTTCCATCACAGCATTTTTGTAAGACTTTTCCGGTTGAAAGTATAAGAAAGCCCAATCCAAACCAGCCTCAACAAAACAACTAGCATGACTTACTGGTTTGTGTACTTCAAAGGCCCAAGATAAGGCTAGCTCCAGCCCTGGCCGACAGGAAGGCTAAGATAACATCACCAGGACGAGGTTATTTTTGACACGCCCTGTGGTGGCAAAGGCAGCTGTCATACAGCTTAAGCATCACAGCTGTACAGGATCGAGCCTCTTGGAGACAGGGGAATACTTATGGTTCAAAGAATTCTTGCTTTTGAATTACTTTACTGTAGAAAGCCAACTAGTCATGAGAGAATCCCCCAGGAAAGAGCACCTTCCCCAGCCCAAGCTGGCCCAACAGAAGTTCGCCATGGCTCCTTTACGCGCCCGTCTGTCCCTGAGCCAATCGTGGACGGTTTGGCTTGAGCCCAGGCGCCAGTCCACTGGTAGAACTGAGGATGGGGTCAGAGGTTTCCTACAGCATGCTTCTGGAAAGTATGGCGGGCGGTTATTGAGATCAGAGTTGGGACATGGACAAAAACTGTAGGGTGTCCTGCACCGCGTTCAGACTCCGCGACAACCATCTGTTTGCGTTCCAGGCTTCTAATTATCTCAACCCAGAAGGCCTCCTGAGAAGTGAGGTGGAAGAAAGTCAGAGAAAACTGCAAGTGGCCGTGGACACCTTGAACTTCTTCAAGCAGATGTTTCAGGACAGAAGAGAGAATCTCCATACTTACTTCAAAGAGAACCAGGAAGTCAAGGAGTGGGATTTCCAGTCTTCCTTGGTCTTTGTGCGACTGGATGGCTTCCTGGGGAGACTGCTCCTGGTGCAGGTGAGTGTCCTCGTTCACCTCAGGCTCCCAGCTCCATACAGGGGTGAGCCATCCAGGGATCCGAAATCAGAGTAGGAAAAGGACCAAAGCAGCACGGTGGCCAATCCTCCATTGGTTGGAAGAACCCATAATAAGAGTCAATAAACATCTGGTTTGACATTTTCATGTAATGGTGGTTCTGGTCGAAGTGTAGGAAACTCTGATCATAGACTTGTTTGGGGGAAAGGCCAACTAATTGAGTTGGTTTTCAAATTACCCGTAATCTTCAAACTTTGTTTCAAATAAACTCTTGCTAGAAATTCCACGGGCGAAATGCAACTGAACTGATCTAGATGCAGTTAGCCATGCTCAACAAATCCACTCCTTTAAACTTCTCCTTTTCCATGCTCCCACCCTCAAGGTGGCTCTCAGAATCATAAGACTAGCGAATCCCTGTGCAGAAGATGCAGGACTTTTGGCTCAAAGTTGTGGCTCCACCCCCTTCCTCCCCCCATGTCCCCCTCCCCCAGCAATGATTTAAAAGTTCATGTGAATGTTAGTTTAAGGACCAGGGTGAGAAAACAGGAGACTTTTGCTTTTGCTGGTTTTCATCCTCAGAATTTAATGTGGTTAGCAGGTGTTTTCACACTTGATGGCTCGATATTTGCTGACTGAACTTTGCAATGGACATCATCAAATGAAATACGGACTTATTTGAGAAATTCAGGGTCAAGATTAGGACAATGACCAAGGGGACCGAGAGGGAGTCAGAATTATTTCCATCTATGATCCGCACAGATTTGAGAATGCAGGGGTGGGGTGGGGTGGGGGGATCAGTTGGGAAGAGGTGCACCCTACAGTTTGTAGGATAACGGCACGGTTTGTAGTGGCACCCTACGGTTTGTAGGATAATGAGGACAAGAGAGTATGGGATTGAATCCATGCATTCCAATTCAAGAAGCATTGTCCCAGCCCCGCCATGCACCAGGCACCGAGCTGCGAACTGGGGATACCATGGTGACCGGAAGATGGCTTTGTCTACAAGAAGCCTGTGGACCAGTAGCCATAGCGCAGGAGAAGGTAGACGGACTGATGGATGAGATCCAGGGACAGAAAGACCACAGAATCTGGGAATGTCGTTGAGGTGTATTAAATACCACGATAGAAGCGAAATCGGGGTGTTCCTGGGAGCAGGAAAGAAGGGCTCCCTAACCCAGAGGGGGCTCTGAGAAAGCGGGCAGCACACGAGGAAATACATTTCGAAACTGGAGTGGGAATTCTCCAGGGAAAGAAGGGGAAGGCCACAGAGACAGAGAAAAGGTATACGCGAGAAAACCAGAAGCCAGATCTCGCGAAAGGCGCACCCTAAATGCTTCACCCGATCGCGGAGACTGCAAATAATCGACGTTAGCTTTATCCTAAATGCCTCCTCCTCCCGCAGCCTCTGGAGCGCTCCCTCTAGTCTCTAACCCCTTCCCTGCTTGAGCCCAGGTGACAGACCGTCACCAACCTGCCTCTGCAGTCAGAGCGACGGCGGGGCGGGGCCTCGGCCCTGTGCACACATGCTCATGATGTGACTTTGCATACAGACAGCTATTCTAACATGAGGGCGGCTAATCTGCTGGGTGTATTCAGCAAATACAAGCGCTGACGGCCACCCATCTCCCCGGAGTCACTACCCTCACGAGAGTGCTCACAGCTGCTCTTTCCCTCCGAATGAAGGGCACGGAGGCATAAAAAGCAGTTGCCCCAATTTAATTAGGGGATGGCTTGAATGTCACCATGCTCGGCCTTTCTGTGGCTCCCTCTCTTTCCCGTCCTTCGAGATGGTTTACTTCTCAGCCCTTACCTCAGACCCCAGCATTTCTTTTCTCTGCTGCCTTGCCTCTTCCTCCCCTTTCTACCCGTCCCCTTCCCCACTTTTGTCATCTTTTTCTCTTTCCCTTCCTTCCTTCCTTCCTTCCTTCCTTCCTTCCTTCCTTCCCTCTTTCTTGCTCTTTCTCTCTCTCTCTCTCTTTCTCCCTCCCTTTTGTTTTCCTCACCTCATTGTTCGCCCTACATTTCTGTGATCTTCCCAATCCTGTGGCTGCCCCCCCTTCCCCCAGGCCAGTGTTTGCTCCCCTCCTCCCGGTTTCATCTCCCAAATGTTGGCTCTCACTCATCCCTGTGCCCTCCGGCTCCCCTGTCGCCCCCCTACCCGTCGCAGCACAGAGGACACGGCGTTATTGATCTTCCGGGAGCATATTTCATGTGGCCCTTTAGTTAACATTCCGTGTATCTCTGGGATCAATGCCTGTTTGAAATGGGATTAATCTGCTTCTCTCCAGCAAGAATTAGCATGAACCTCGCCTTATTCATCTTGCCGTTCTAATAATGCAGCCTCCGAGATGTGGGTGTCTGCCATTAATAAACGCACGCAGCCAAGTTAATAAAATGACACCAATACCTTTACTCTCCGGCACGCTCACGTCCAGGGTTATGTTGTAAAAGGGCCTGTTTTTCATCTCCGTGGTTCCCTTGGATTTCTTTTCCCCTCTGATTTGTATGGCTTTCCCTCCCTCGCCTTTTGCACAAGAAAGCCTCCTTGTGCAGATGGACTCTTCCCTCTGGGCTCCTGCTGGAGCAAAAAATGGGGGCAGGGCGAGGAGGGGGCTGCCGGGCAGGAGCCTGTGTGTGCGGAGCACCGCTCAGCAGGCAGAGTGATTGGGTTCGTAGGGCACCGCGCCCTCCCCGCCTCCCCATCACAGCCAGGATACAGCTCATCTCGGATAGAGCCGAGCCTGGGGGAACGAAAGGAAGAAGAGGAAAATGAAGAACAAACCTGTTTCTAGAGCCTGAATCCTGCTCTGGCCCGCAGCCTACATTCAGCAGGAGCCTAGGTGCGTTGAGGGCAAGGCACAAATTCGCTTGCCCAGGGTCACACGGCTCGGGGAGGTTTGGCTGCAATTTGTAGCCAGGGGCGTCTTGTCTTTCCACCAAAGTTGTGAATCTCCTGGGGGGAGATCTCAAGGTCCTGTCCCTCTGTCCTGCCACCCTATCCCCAGGGTTTTGTGTTTTCCTTCTGCCCTCAGACACCCGACTCTGCCTTTTTAGACCCTATTTCTACCACCTGTGCCTAGGCCTTTTTTTTTTTCCAAAATAAGTCATTTGGGTAAAATTATATCCCTCCCCCCTGTCCACGAGGGGGCCTTATTTATTTGACTTTATGACTCGCTAAGGAACTCCCAAAAGTACATAAAGTCTTTGCAACTCCAACAGTCAAAATTCAAAGGGAAGAAGAGGGGTTCGGCTGCCTCCTGATCCCCTCACCCTGCCTTCCTGCTTGCCTTACCAGTGCGCACACGCGTGCCCCCCCCACGTGAATGCACGCTGCACACACCCACGCCACGTGCACACACACGCACGCACACACACACACACACACACACACACACACACACACCCCACACTGAGCTCATTTTTGTACCCTAGTCAGTAGATGCTGCAGACCACCCCCCCCCCACCCGCCACCTCCCTTTTCCGTTTCTGCCTGCAGCCTCTTCCCTACAAACAATGCCCTGAGCAGCTTGGAGAGAACCCTCATTTCTTTCATTATAAAATTGCTGCAAAGCTGGGATTCACTTGGAGACAAAATGATTTCCTGCTGAGGCTTTCCGCGAGGTGATTAGCGGGGAGAGAGGTAATCAGCTGACCTAATATGCACCGAATTCCCTTCCCTCCTTCCTCCATCGGTGGCCGGGCTGCTGCCTCCTTCACGGGGGCCTAATTGGGGCGGCTTCCCTCTCAGCCTGGCCCGGGCATGTGGCCACGCAGGAGACCCTTAGCCGCGTAACGTCGGCCACCGTTCGAAAGGTAAAGAAAACAGTCTTTTTCCCCACGACCTTTGGAGATTGTCTTCTCCGAACGCCTGCTTTGTGCTCTCCCTTAATGAATTCTGAAGACATTTCCTTTCAGATGGGTGGTGTCACCTCTCGGTGGAGGACAGGCTTGTGTGCGTGGGGATAGCCATGATCCCCGACTTTGTCGCCACGCCTCGCGGGGCCAGGGCACAAACGGAGCTCTCCCCCGGCACCCCATTAGAGGTTGCCCCGTTGCTCCAAAGAATAGGACCCAATCTGCCAGTCGGCTGCCGGGGACCCCATGGTCTTTTTGGGATCCGGCTGGGAGGGAGCAGCGGTCCATCCGCCGTTAGACATCTCTTACCCACCAACCCGATCTAATGACATCAGCGTGATGGTGATTAACGACAGCGACTTCTGTGGATGGAAGTCACTCCAAAGCACTTCCCGTGGAACACTCGGGAACCCCACGGCAAATCAGGTGTTAGCCAACCCTTTTGCAGGTTAGGAGAGTGACGTTTAATTAGGGTCTTGCTTTAAGCCGCGTGGGTAGGGAGTGGCACCCCAGGGTTGTGTGGACCCAGGGACTTGGGGTCCTGGATCCTCAGCTCTTTCCATGATGCCTGTGCTCCTGAGGTCGACGTTTTCAGCCAGTACAGAGCAGAGTGAATTTCCTGTGTGTACTGGCAGGACGAATAAAAATGGGTACGTTGAAAATATTATTTAAGCCTCATTTTGGTTGTAACTGCCTTTTATCTGTTTCATGAGGACTTCTAAATAACGAAAAGGACTTGCATTCAAATATTTTGAGAATCAACTACGTGGAAACCATCGTTAGGATGAATCAGTTTCCACAGTTGGGAGACGATTTTCCCCCCGATTCAGGAATCGTCTCTACAATGCCCCTGATCGCAAACCTCTCCTAAAATCCATGCCGTGATGGGGAGCTCACTATCTCTCTTAGCATTCCAGTCTATAGTCGGGCATTTCTGGGTATTAGACGGTTCTGTTTGATGAAGTGGAACCACGTGGAATTGCCAAAATGGCCAAGTGCAAGTCATTTTATACGTTCAGCCACGAGTTGAGGCCAAAACTACTTTTTTGCCCTGGTCACTCATTTGCCTTATTTCTGCCCTCACAGTAGGACCAGGCTAGGTTCTGCCTCGTATTTGACCAAGGCCCTTTTAAACGCACATTTAAAGGCACGAACGTTTAAAGGCACATTTCTGCCTTGCATTCCTTCAGCGTCTAGGACCCTTCCAGGGGCTGAAGGTACAGTGGTACCTCTGGGACCCAAGACCATGCTTCAAGTATTCTTGAGAACAAAACAGTACAACTAAATGACCATCTGGTTTTCCGATGTAACCAAACATACCCAGATCCGTCTGTCTTTTAACATGGATCCAGAGCATCTTCCCAAAACTTGAAACTGACTTCCACGGGATTACGAAAGGTGGGTACCCAGGTGACATCCCACAGCACACGTACGTTTTCCCCCGCTTGACTGAGCACAGCTAAGCACAACTTGTCGAATGGACATGAATTGCGATCTAAGTCGATTTCATTTAAATCAGATTCTTTTCGGGGCGCCTGGGTGGCGCAGTCGGTTAAGCGTCCGACTTCAGCCAGGTCACGATCTCGCGGTCCCTGAGTTCGAGCCCCGCGTCAGGCTCTGGGCTGATGGCTCGGAGCCTGGAGCCTGTTTCCGATTCTGTGTCTCCCTCTCTCTCTGCCCCTCCCCTGTTCATGCTCTGTCTCTCTCTGTTCCAAAAATAAATAAACGTTGAAAAAAAAAATTAAAAAAAAATTTTTTTTAAATAAATAAATAAATAAATCAGATTCTTTTCTGTTCTCCTGCGGATATATAAAATTGAAACGTGTTTTTAAGTAAAGACTGCCCCATTTCCCACCAGTAGAGGCAAGACCCCCTGGTCTGGGTGACGTCTTCCTTTCCTCAGCTGGTTCTTTCCTCTTCTCTCCTCCCTGACTTGAGCTGCTCGCCAACAGCCATGCCTGAGCATAGCAAGCAAAACAGGGGTGGGGGGGGGTTAGATGGGCTGCCCCAGGCTGCCAGGTGCCCTCCTGGCAACGTGGGGCAAACCAGTCCCTTCTCACCACTTCCGGGTGTCTCTGTCACTGCCCTTGGACATGGCGTCCCAGGAAGGGAAGGGAGTCGAGCAGCCTCTCGCCAGCCTGATGGCTCAACCCATCGCAGTGGTCATTGGCAGCGGGGATTTCCTGGAGTGGACTCGACCCACTGGGTTTTCTGCGTGGTGACACGGTGTTCCCTCTACCTGCCTTCCAATCTCCCTTAGGGTGGAGGACCCCCTCCCAGCGTTTGCCAGAAGCACCCAAAGGTCAGAGTTACCCTCCTCTTTCCTGTTGGAAGAGGTCTGCGCCTAGATTGGAAGAAAGGCTGGGTTTGCAGGTTCTGTGACTTCAGATGAGCGTGTGCGAGGGAAGAACACAATCTGGCACGGTAGTGTCTTCTGAAGCCTCCCGTCCGATGAAGGGGCTTCTGTGGACTTGGGAGGGGCTCCTCCCCGAGGCTCTGCGCTGTCCACCTGTCACTTAATTCTGAGCACAGCTGGGGCACTGCCGTATCAACAACAACAGTGACAGCAAGACGCACGCACTGTGTACTTGCCGTGTGCCAAGCACTGGCCTAAACCCTAAGCCAACCCGGACTGCTTTCACTCCCGCCATTATTATCCTGTTGCAGATGAAGAAACCCAACAGAGACGCCCAATAACTTGCTCACTGTCGCCCAGCCGACCACATGGCAGATTCCTTCTCTCCGCAGGAGTGGTTGCTGAGAATATCGGTGTCTCCCTCTTGGCTTGTCCTTGAGACCTTTTGAAGGATCTGTTTTCTGTCAATATCCCTTAAGATAGCTGTGCTTCTGGAGCCAGATAACGTGTTTCCCTTGAAATGGATTTATTTTTATTTTTTTGAAGTTTATTTATTATTGAGAGAGAGCTAGCGAGAGAGAGAGAGAGAGAGAGGTGGGCAGGAGCAGAGGGAGAGAGAGAATCCCAAGCCGGCTCTGCCCTGTCAGCAGAGCCGGACACGAGGCTCGAACTCATGAACCGCGAGATCACGCCCTGAGCTGAAACCAAGAGCCAGATGCTCAGCTGGTGGAGCCACCCAGGTGCCCCGACATGGATTTTTTAAAAAAACATCAGGGGCGCCTGGGTGGCTCAGTCGGTTGAGCGTCTGACTTCCGCTCAGGTCATGGTCTCACAGTTCATGGGTTCGAGCCCTGCGTCGGGCTCTGTGCTGACAGCTCGGAGCCTGGAGCCTGCTTTGGATTCTGTCTCCCTCTCTCTCTCTGCCCCTCCCCTGCTCACGCTCTGTCTCTCTCTGTCTCAAAAATAAACAAAACACTAAAAAAAAAATTAAAAAAAAAACAACCCAGAAGTAAACCCACCAGTCCCGTAAATAATGTTGTCATAGTTTGTTATCTATTAGAGAACCCGGAAAGAGGCTGAAATATACATGTGGTTTTTTTCTTGTCTGTGTGAATTTTGTTTACCTGTGCTTCCTGTTTGCTTTGTGAGTTTAGCCAATAGTGATTTATACCAAGCCGATCTAATAATAAGGCTACGATACTAATCAGCCTTCCTATTTTCCTAAGCAACCACCCCTGCTCCCCGTGATTTCTAGCCCTTCCCATACTAATCTGAGTGTTATCTGCTGCTGTTCTTATTAACTATTTTGTGAACTGGCCCTATAGGATCTTCTGAAGACAACCCTGGATTTCCACACGCTGGGAAAGCTTGAGTTCAGTGGCATCAGAGGGAGTGCCCTGAGTCGGCAGGTCCAGCAAATGTACGACGAATTTCAAGAGATGTACAGGGTCTTTACAGAGGCCCCCTATGACTGCTTGGACCCCCAGAGCACGGTAAGGCTTGGAAAGGCTAACTCACAAGCTTTTTCTCTTTCTCAGATGCCTCGAGGCGGTAGGGTCTAGGTGTTTACTTGCATTTTCCTTGTGTATTTCCTTTGGTTCCTGGGGCTCCCGTGGTTGTATTAAGAGACCACTCCCAGTTATTCTCTTTGTCAGGAGAAAGTTCAGGAAAGGCCTTTTCTAACGGCTGACTGCTCCAGATGGATGATACCCAGGGTTCCAGAGATGCTGAGATGTGTACGGGTTGATGGTGGGGGGCCGTGTGCAAAGCTTTCAGCTTCGAGCTCCTCGGAGGCCAGGCGCACCCGGGCAGAATTTCATTAGTGGCTTGGGGAGGGGGAAGTGAAACAGGCTGAGGCTGAGTTGTTCTGAGCTGACCCTGGTCCCCCAGGGAGTCTTCAGGCAGAGGAAAGGGCCAGAGTTGCAGTTTCCAGGATCCCACATGTCACCTGTAGCCCAGGATTCTGGACCTGTGGGTCTAAGCCTGCAGCAGGAAAGACAAAACAAAACAAAACAAAAAAGCATAAGGGTCAGTACGGAAGCAGGGAATGGCATGCCTATTAGGAGGGGCTGAATTAGGGGAGAAGGAATCACAAGAATATACCAGGGAGAGTGGAGAAAGAAATTGAGCAGAAATCTACTCTGAGCACCTCCAGACCTTGGGTGATCAGCTGGCCAAACCCAGAAGTTCTAAAAATTTCTAAAAATTCCATGAGTCTCAGGTGGAAAAAAAAAAGGGGGGGGAGGGGGGGCGGTGGCATATGACAAAACAGGATATATACTGTGTATTTGCTACAAAGTGATAATCTGAAAACACACCAAATCCTACACACAAGGAAACATACTAGTATTAATGTGCTTGGGTTTGGGAAGTAGAAAAACACTATGCTGTTCTGGTTTCCTTTGTCTTTTTGTAAGGCGATGCATCAGTGTTGGAAAGCGATAATAACAGGTAATAATGATTCCACAAATAAAAGTTTCTTTGACAATGGCTACGCTCTAAGAAAGAGAACACCCTTGGGGCTGTCTGACAAAATACAGTATTTGGGAGGATTTTGACTTGGGGCAGGAAGGAAAGTAGGAGGTAATGATAGAATAGCCTTACTGCCGGGGCTGTTGGCGCCGAGGTGGCTTCTGGGGTGACATGAGCTAGCACTGGGGGTGAGAGTTCAGAAGGTGGGAGAGGGGCCCCAAAAGGGGGTGACAAGGAGCCAAGCTCACACCGGACTCAATTTACCAGGAAAGTGGCATCCGGGAAAACAATACTGCAGTAATAGGGTCACTGCATGGATAGAAACAAAGCCATGCCAGGGTGAATTTTAGAAACTTAAAATTTAAGTCCTGGGTGTAGCCAATTCAAGCACATAGGTGGTGGTAAAGAGCATAGTGGGGTTGGCCTTGAGGAGCTCACGTTCATCCTACGTCCACGTGATGTCTCTACAGGAATTCGAAAATGACGTGTCCGAATTTCGCCAGAGAGTAGAAGATCTTGACCGAGGGCTGGGGACCATCTTCATTCAAGCCTTCGATGATGCCCCCGGTTTGGAGCATGCCTTTAAGGTTTGTGCAGCGGGGGGCAGACGGGTAGGAGCCGCCACTGTGCTCCATTCTGTCCCCACCCTCAGCTGGGGGGGGGGACAAGGCCCCTCTTCCAATGGTTTTGTCCCTGCAGATGTCAATTGTTCCTGTGGGTCTTCTAGAACGGTGTCGTGGGAGAACTAGGCAAAGGGACTGGGCAGAACTAGGGCTCTCAGGTTGATCATTAATGCTTTCCTAGAAACACGACGATGTGAAAATACTTTCCAAAAGAGTTTATTCTAGAATGTTCTCTCTGGGCCTTATCCCGAGCGTGCCCATTAGAAGTGAAGAAGCCTACTTGCGGTCGCCCCCCTGAAAACCTGGGCTATTTAACCAGTGCCGCAGGGCTGATTCACGCCGGAGCAAACCCCCCCATAAGTGGTTGTAGGGGTCAGCTACCAGCTGCTAGAGTTGGAAGTCCGTCAGGGGCCAGCTGGAGCAGGAATAGGGAGGAGAAGGCACAGGACAAGTGGACAGTGGGTGCACACTGAGACCTCTGAGTCGTGAGGCACGATGCCTTCACGGCACGTGACCGATCTTCTCTAAACTGCAAAGGAACTTCCACTCTGTAAAGACTTGGAGATTAGAACAAGGACTGACCGGTGGCAGTTATAAGGAGGCCAATTTGGGCTCTGTGGAGGGGAGAGATTTCTGCGAAAGGCGGAATGGACTTCTCCGAGAAGTCGATGAGTGTCCAGTCGCTGAAAATGTCCTCAGGTAGCCTCGATGACCAGTGAGACAGTTGTAGAAAAGGCTCAAGCCCTGGGTGGGTGAGTCCGTGCCATTCTGGGATAGTGGGTGATCCAGCATGCCAGCCTTCGTTAGCCATCGAGCATAGAGACACATGACCTTTCATAAACAGTGCGGCCCCATAACTCATGGGGAAACACTTGTAGGATTCCTCTCTCCAAGCCTTTGAACTCATTCCGGAAATTAGTTCCAGAATTAGTTCTCTCTGAAACTTTTTTCTTGCTCGCCACCCTCAAATTTGAGCCTTCCACATTCTCCCCAACACCTGGCCCACTTAGGTTTTTTTTTTTTTTTTAGTTTATTTATTTATTTTGGGAGAGAGAGGGAGCAGGGGAGGGGCAGAGAGCAAGGGAGAGAGAGACTCCCAAGCAGGCTCTGTGCCGTCGGCACACAGCCGGACGCAGGGCTCGAACTCATGAACCGTGAGATCGTGACCTGAGCCTAAATCAAGAGTCAGATGCTTAGCCAACTGAGCCACCCAAGCACCCCTAGCTCAGTTAGCTTCTTTGCCTCATCTCTATTTCTGTTTTAGTTCTCTTTTTTTAATGAAGCTCAGCTCTCTGACATCTTTAGCTTTCTCTTTGTTTAATCCTTTACTCAGGGTCTCTCAACACGTGAGAGTCTGGCGGCTAATTCAGCAGACAGGTCTCCTTCTCCTTTAGAAGCAAAGGAGGGAGGGGCGACTATGAATATCCACCTATTTATAATCATTGACTCAACAGTTTTCGACCCTCTGCCGCCAGCGGACATGTGAAAGAAATAGCCAGGAAACAAGCTGTACTTAGAAAGGTTGGATCTGTGACTTTTTCTTCTTCTCTCTCTGCCTCCTCCGCAGCTGCTAGACATAGCAGGGAACCTTCTGGAAAGGCCACTGATAGCGCAGGATGCATCTGAGAAGTACCTGCTGTTTGTCCGAATGTTCCACAAAGACCTGGATACCGTGAGGGTGATCTACAGTCAGCGCGTCCAGGAGGAGGCGGAACTTGGTAGGTTTGTGGCGAGCGGATTTGAATGGGGGAGTTCTGTTACCAGCAAGGGTGCAACTCAACCCTCTGGTGTCCGTTAAATGGCCACGGTGGGTCCATGACATCCTCCCAGAAAAGAGAGCACAGTCTTCCTGCTTGAAATCTCAGGCTGCCTTGGGCAATTATAGAATTCACTGACCCGTGCATTTCCCTGTGTCTGGGGCTGCGACTGGCAGCCGACCCAGAGCACTGAAGTCCCGACTGCTTCTGGCTGAGACCTTAGCACAATGCATGAGTTGACCCTTGATCAATGTTGCCACACTGATCAATCTCCAGCGTAGATTTCCACAACGGATTTCTACACGCCTGGGGAAAGTTCCACAACGGATTTCTACACGCCT
This sequence comes from Herpailurus yagouaroundi, assembly GCF_014898765.1. Lineage (NCBI taxonomy): Eukaryota > Metazoa > Chordata > Mammalia > Carnivora > Felidae > Herpailurus > Herpailurus yagouaroundi. The sequence continues at coordinate 7,150,340 of NW_024412439.1, read as the reverse complement.
GGGGAAAGTTTCTGCTCCCTTCTGACACCATAGCAAACCCTGCTTCTGGAGGGGGGACCCTGCAGGAGGCTGACAAACAGCAGGTCCGTGCCAAGGTGTGATGTCTCCATTCTTGAAAAAAAAAAATTTTCTAACCTTTATTTATTTTTGAGAGAAAGAGAGAGAGAAAGAGCATGAGCAGGGGAGGGGCAGAAAGAGAGGGAGGCACAGATTCCGAAGCAGGCTCCAGGCTCCGAGCTGTCAGCACAGAGCCCGACGTGGGGCTCAAACCCACGGACTGGAGATCATGACCCGAGCCGAACTCGGACGCTTAACCGACTGAGCCTCCCAGGCGCCCCATGACGTCTCCATTTTTGCCGCAATTCTTAGATGCCCCGTCTTACCTGATCTGAAGTCAAACACAAGTTCAGTTCTGCTCTACAAGCATTTCTTGAATCCTCACTATATGCAGGGCACCTTTGTGGGCACTGTATACAGAGGCAGGCCAGGGTAAGGGATAAAGTAATTAATACTAAAGGGTTGTCCTTCAAGGAACACATCAGACATGAACAGACTTAACAGTAATGCAGAGCAGAGAACACAGGCGATGTTCAACTTGAGTCACAGCGAACGGTAATGAAACAAGACAGCTTATGGCCGGGAGGTCTGAGGGGAGTGTGTGGGGTAGGTGGCCTTGAGCTGAGCCCTGCAAGGTCGGGGGATAGACAGCCAGGGAGAAATGGCAAAGGCCTCTGAAGCAGAGACAGGAGAGGAAGGTGATGGGTGGCACCTGCCTCAGCCAAAGGAGGTTACATGGGGAGATTATGTTAGTCACAGAGTTTGGGGGCAACAATATCACCTTCTCTGAGTGCCATATTTAGGAATCTGGGGTTCATTATTCGGGTAATGGGAAATTTTCCAGGGTTTTTAAGTAACAGAGTAGTAGGACCACTGCATCTATCAAGAGGTTTGCAAGTTCCCAGGGAGGTCATTAAGAACTGCTTCTTAGGGGCGCCTGGGTGGCTCAGTTGATTGAGTGTCCGACTCTTGGTTTCTGCTCAGGTCATGATCTCATGGTTCATAAGTCTGAGCCCCACGTCGGCCTCTACACTGACAGCACGGAGCCTGCTTGGGATTCTTTCTCTCTTTCTCTCTCTCTGTCTCTGTCTCTCTGCCCCTCCCCTGCTTGTGTGCTTTACCTTTCTCTCTCTCTCTCTCAAAATAAATAAACTTTACAAACAAACGTTTCTAAAGTTCTGTAGGTCGGAGCCCAGCATGATGTGCCTTGATCTCCACTGAGAGTGGCCCAGGGCTGAAATCACAGCGTTGACCAGGGCCAAGTTCTCATCAGGAGGTCCCAGGGAGTGGGGGGAATACGCTTTCGAGCTCATTTCGTTGGGAGAATCCAGTGCCTTGTGACTGTAGCCCCAAGGTCTGCAATTCCTCGTTGGCTGTTGGCGGAGGGGCTGGGGGGGGGGGCCACTTAGTGACTGGATGGCACGCCCATGCCTCCATCTTCAAGCCAGGTATGGCTTCCTGAATCCCTGACTTCTCCTTCCAGCCACCAGAGAAAATGTTCTGCTTTAAAAGGACTCACCTGATTAAGTCAGGCCCACCCAGGATCATCTCTCTTCCGCTATCTAACATAGCGTCATCACTGGATTGATTTCTCGATCGTATCTGGTTCCCCCCCCCCCCCCACACACACACACTGAAGAGGAGAGGATTATGCAAGGGTTAGGGTCATTGGTGTCATCTTAGTATTTTGCCCTGCTGTGGAGGCCGGGCAGAATGTGACTGTAACAGATCAGGGTTGAGGGTACAACATCAGGGAGCAGTGGGGTCTGTGGTAAAATAAGGAAGAGACCACTATTCAGCTACACTTGCTAGTTAGAAGTGGTGGCTGGTTCTTGCCAACTCTTCCAACTGAGATTTTTTTCAAGAAATGGAATCCAGGGGCACCTGGGTGGCTCAGTCGGTTAAGTGTCCAACTCTTGGTTTCAGCTCAGGTCATGATCTCACATCCGTGAGTCTGAGCCCCACGTCGGTCTCTGCACTGACAGTGCGGAGCCTGCTTGGGATTCTCTCTGTCCCTCTCTCTCTCTCTCTCTCTCTGCTCCTCTCCTCACTCTCTCTTTCTCGAATTAAATAAATGGAAAAAATAAGTTTTAAAAATTTGTCTTAAAAAATGAAATCTAATCACTGTTGAATCCTGACAAGTGAGCAAAGAAACCCACTGTTTGGACTAAAGTAAGAGCATCCAGGCTGTGCTGACGCTGGGCAAGTGATTCACAACCCACATGGCCTGTCTCATTCATCATCTTAGTGAATTTTCACAGAAACCCTGGAAATGAAGCAGGGAAGATAGTATTCCCATTTTCTAGATGAAAAAACTGAGGCCCAAAGAGATTTCTATTGTCTGTTTAAGGCAGTGTTTTCAACCCTGAATGTGCAATTGAAATCATCTCCAGAGCTTTTAAAAATACAGATGACTGGGCCCCACCCAGACCAATTAAATCAGAATGGCTGAGTCAGGGTCCAAGCATTAGTAATTTTTTTAAGTTTGTTTATTTATTTATTTATTTATTTATTTATTTATTTATTTATTTATTTATTTTTGAGAGAGAGAGAGAGAAAGCAGGAGCGGGGGGCAAAGAGGGGGAGGTGGAGAGAGAGAATCCCAAGCAGGCTCCACACTGTCAGCCCAGAGCCCCAAGCAGGGCTGGATCCCATGATCGGTGACTTCATGACCTGAGCTGAAATCAAGAGTCAGATGTTTAACCCACTGAGCCACCCAGGTGCCCCGGGATTTTTTTAAGAGCCCCCAGGTGATGCTGATGTGCAGGCAGGTGGAAAGTCCCAGGTGTGGAGTCAGAAAGCCAGTGAGGGGCAGCGCTGGGCTGGGCACCCCTGTCCTCGGACCCCATTTGGTGTTCTCCCCCAGGCCCCTCCTCCTTACTCCTTAGCCTACAGGCCGATCTCCCGGGACCCACCCCCATCTCAGTGTGGGCACAGGGTGACTTTAGCAGGTGGAGGTACTGAGGCAAAAAGTAGGGGGGGGCGGGTATTCCTGGGCAGAGTGAGGCCGGGGGCGGGCCTCCTTCAGTCTGCCTGTGCCGTGTCCCCAGGGTTCGCCGCCGTGCACAAGAACATGCCCACTGTGGCCGGGGGTCTCCGCTGGGCACAGGAGCTGCGGCAGCGTATCCAGGGCCCCTTCGCCAACTTCAGACGCATCGCACATCCGTGAGTAACCGACCCCCTTCGAAGGCGGGTGCGTTTTAGGCTTCAGCTCCTGCTCTGGATTTTTGGAGAAATGCAGCTCACTTCCCTAAGGCATGAAAATCACCTTCATTTCTTTCCCTTTTCAGCAGTAGACCAGCATCTTAAGTCCGTTTGGGCTGTTGTACAGAGTGCCACAGACCTGGTGGCCTATAAACACCAGAGGCCCTTCTCACACCTCTGGAGGCTGGCAAGTCCAAGATCACTGTGCCGGCAGATTTGGTGTGTGGTGAGGCACACCCTGGTTCACAGATGGCTGTCCCCTCACTGTGTCCACATGGCAGGTGGGACAAGGGACCTCCGTGGAGCCTCTTCTTAATAGGACACTAATTCCTTAATGAGGCTCCACCCCTTCACGAGGCCCCACCCCTGCCATGAGGCTCCACCCCTTCACAGGGCTCCACCCCCTTCACAAGGCTCCACCCCTTCATGGGACCACCCCCTTCACAAGGCTCCACCGCCTACATGAGGCTCCACCCCTTCACGGGGCTCCACCCCTTCACGAGGCTACACTGCCTACGTGAGGCTCCACCCCTTCACGGGGCTCCACCCCTTCACGAGGCTCCACCCCCTTCATGAGGCCCCCCCCCACTGCCTACATGAGGCTCCACCCCTTCACGGGGTTCCACCCCCTTCAGGAGGCTACACTGCCTACATGAGGCTCCACCGCCTTCATGAGGCTCCACCCCCTTCGCGAGGCCCCTCCCCTGAGCCCCCCCCCACCGCCTACATGAGGCTCCACCCCTTCACGGGGCTCCACCCCCTTCACGAGGCTACACTCCTACATGAGGCTCCACCCCCTCCATGAGGCTCCACTCCCTTCACGAGGCCCCACCCCCTTCGCAAGGCCCCACCGCCTTCACGAGGCTCCACCACCTTCACGAGGCTCCACCCCTCCATGAGGCTCCACCCTCATGCCCTAATCACTCCCGAAAGGCCCTGCCTCCTAATGCCATCACATGGAGAGTAGGATTTCAACATGTGAATTTTGGTGTGGGAGGGAACACAAACATGCAGTAACGAGATTGATACATTTGGACTCATTAGGGGACCGTTGGTGCAAAATGAGGCTTCATGGATGACAGGCTGCCCCTTTTTTGCTCCATCAGATTGATTTCTTTTTCTTAATGTTCATTTTTGAGAGAGACAGAGAGCGACAGAGGGGCAGAGAGAGAGAGAGACAGGGAGACACAGACCCTGAAGCAGGTTCCGGGCTCTGAGCTGTCAGCCCAGAGCCCCACACGCCAACTCACCGTGGGATCACGACCTGAGCCCGACGCTTAACCTACTGAGCCACCCACGTGCCCCGAGGGTCCTTTCTAGAGGCAAAGGAGTCCGGTTTTCCAGCTCTTTGGGGCTCTCCTACCAGTCTCCTCTAACACAGCGTCTCCTGGCTACTGAGGCTGCTGGAAAATAGAGAAGCCCAGTGTCTGCTAAAGCGTGCTGTAAAGTCTTCGCCTGTTCGAATACCTGGGGCTCTTGTTACACGCAGCTTCCCAGGCCTCACCTCCCACTACTGAATCCGAACCGCGAAGCAGGATGGGGCCTCTGAATTGCTTCCTTAGCAAGCTCCCCCCACCCCGTGATTCTGATGGTTGACCAGGTTTGGAAACCACCGGCTCGACAATCTGGAAGCTGGGCTACGTAGAGGCGCCTCGGCTGCGGGATCACATTCAGGATGCTTCGGGAAAGGGCGGTCTTTCTCTGACCCCTCTTTCCAAAGAGTCTCCGTTGAGGGCGCTCAGCTTTGGCAAACAAAACGGCAACCAAGCGTTGAGACCCTGGCCTCCCAGGTGTTTTTGGCATCGGGTAGGACGCCGGCGACCCTCTGGTGCAGGTGGCAGGACTGAACGCTTTCAGGGGCCGGGGAAGAAAAACGGAAGACTGGCCAGGCTGGGGTCCCACAGGGGGGTCACCAGCACCCCATCCAGCGCTGCCCAGTGGAAAAGCGGACTCCGTAGGAGCGCTCCCCCCACTCAGAGGAGCTGAAAATCCCGGCGTGTGTGTAAAACGCCCAACTTCAGAGTTACCACCTGCTCTCAAACTCCACACCCATCCGATAAACAGCGGGTCAGGTCTGCCCTGCAGGCGATCCGTTGGCAACATCTGATCTGGTCTGAGCTAGCCGAGCTCTTTGTTTTGCAGATGAAGAAAGGGAGGAAAACGGAAATGAGGTGACAGGCTCACCACAGTCCCAGGGAGAGCTCCCAGAAAGAACTGGAACAGAGTCTGGGGTCTTGAGACCCTGGCCCAGCACTCTTCCCCGGGAAGCCCCCAGCCACCGGCACCGTGGCCCAGGATACGCTGAGCCCCATCTTCTCAAACGTGCACGTGGATGTGGGTTGTCGGAGGGGAGGGGCATGACCTTGGGCGAGGGGCTCTCTGGCCGCAGCTGTTCCCCCAAGAGGCAGGCAGCTGTGTTTCATCAGCAGCCAATGTGTCTAGCCCAGGGGGGATGGGAGGATGGCAAGAGGGCCTGGGCCTGGAGAGGGGATCTGAACGGCACCCAAGGTGTCCTCTGTGGTCCCCCCTGAAAATTCCCCTTTGTTTAAAAATGAATTCACATTTGCAGCACCTTGCTCTGTAATATACAGCTGACCTTTGAACAACATGGGTTTGAACTGGGTGGCTACATTTACATGCAGTTTTTTTTTTCTTTTTTCTTTTCTTTTGCTACAAGAAGTTTTATTGTTTCCATTTGGTCAGGGGTGGTTAAAAGCTGCCTGGAGGCTGCAGGGAAAAGTAAGTTCAGGCCGAAACCTCAACCTGAGCAGGGTACGCAGAAAGGAGGTGCAGGGTCCCCTTCTTGTGCTTGACAAGGGGAGGAGCTACCCGCCTAGAGGCGGTCAGGCCAGCCCGCGGAGGTGGGCCAGCTGGTTACCGTCTTCTTGAGGAGTTTCACCTGCCCCTCTGGGACGTGGTTCTCGGGATTCCCAGAGGTGGGGCCTGTGCTCGTGGGACCCAGGGCAAGCGGATCCAGCAGGAGCTGGTTCAGCTTCTCATCCAGAAGCGTGGAAGCTTCCGTGGCGTGGCAGGCTTCACCTCTCCCATCTCGGGATGGCTTCTTCGCCTTCTGGAACAGGCGCATCAGCTCTGCTGGGTTTGTGACTTCGAGAGACGCTGGACACCCTCACGCTTCTCTGCCAACTAGGAGGAGAAGTGGCCCAGCCCTCCGGAGCCGCATCAGTGCATCCAGGTAGAAGCCCGGAGAGACAGGTGTAGGAGGCGTGCAGGTGCAGGTTGATCAGGCAGTTGACGGTGGCCTCCACAGCGGTGGAATGATTCTGACGAATCTGGGAGCTCGTGGTTGGTCAGCAACAAGGAGCTAAGCCCGGTAGACGCTGTTGGCTGGTCCTGGAGGCAGGGCATGGCTGACAGGATGATTCCAAAGATTGCATCGGGGAAAGAGGTAGGAGGGTGCCGGGAGACTGGAAGAAGCAGGTTGGCACCGGGTCTGTTCCTTGCACAAGGTGTTGAGGCCAGAGACAGACCCAGGGGCTGCTGGGCGCGCTGCCCAGACGGAGTTTTTATGGTGTTGTTCCCTGTGATTTTCTTACCATCTTCTCTCTAGTTTCCTTTATTGCCAGAATACAACGTATAACGTATATAACGTAAAACGTACGTGTTCATGGACAGTTTGGGGTATCTGTAAGGCTTCCAGGCAAGAGTAGCTGTTAATAGTTAAGTTTTTAGGGAGTCCAAAGTTATATGCGGATTTTTGCCTGCGTGGGGGTTGGCGTCCCTCACTCCCACGTTGCTTAGGGGTCAACTGCCTGTATGAACTGGCTGTAAAGAACGTTTTCCATTCCTCACCACGAAGGGAAGGAGAACCCACAGGGAGTTTGCAATTATTCCTGTGGCTCCTGAAACTTCCAGGCGACTGGCACGGGCCCCCAGTGTGAGAAACCCTTCTCCCCTCTGGCCTCACTCTTCTCCAGAAACAAAACTGGGATCCGGCGTCTTGAGGCTTGCAGAAATCCCACGGCTCGGGAGGGGAGAGCTGGGGGGAGCCAGCCCACCTGGTCCAAAGCCCTTCTCTCGCCTCCTCGCTGCCTCCCCAGCCACACCTGCTCCTTCACCGGGAACGGGGACTAAGGACTGGGAATAAAACGCCAGGAAATCCAATGCTTTCTCGGCAGGCACGAGGGCTTATCCTGAGAGCTCAGGATATCTGGTGGAGAACCGTTGTGTTGGGTTAAGGAGCAAATGGGTTTTAAAAAATCTTTGCAATCAGCCGGGAGAACAAACAGAAACAGACGCTCCCACACAGTCAGCGTGAAGGTGTCTGAAAATTACAGACACTTCGCCGATGTTCCCAGAGGCTGGACTCTCATTTCGTGTTGCAAAGGAACATCACAACCGGGCGACAGTGTGGGTAACGGTGCCTCCAGCCGGACCCTGCTTACATGCCATGTGGCCCCCAGCGTCCCTGCGGAAGCCTCTGTCCACGTGTGTGTTCACGTATGGGGGGGCATAAGAGGTGGGAGGGGAAACTTGCATTGAGGTGTCAGTGAGTAATGGGTAGGAAGTTTTGTCATCATATGTCCTAGAAGGATTTCAGAGGAGACATATACATGTGTGTGACATATATACATGTATACATATACATATATACGTATGTACATGTAGACATGTATACATATATATGTATACACACATCAGGTGTCACTTTATACAAATGTATACAAAATATTGTTTTGGGGGCGCCTAGGTGGCTCCGTCAGTTAAGCATCTGATGTCAGTTCAGGTCATGATCTCAAAGTCTGTGAGTTCGAGCCCCACGTCAGGCTCTGTGCTGACAGCTCAGAGCCTGGAGCCTGCTTCGGATTCTGTCTCCTGCTCTCTTTCTCTACCCCTCCCTCGCTCATGCTCTCTCTCTCTCAAAATTAAACAAACATTAAAAAAGTTTTCAATATTGTTTTTATATTTGATGTTGTGTAGTTTTATTATGTTATAATTCATAACATTATGTAGTTTTTTCCCTTAAATACAGAAAACTGTAGCACCTAGAATGTTCCTTTCGTCTCAATTTCCTTTTTAATTCAGATTTTGGAAGGACTTCACTTGCCCATGCATGACTGGCTGGGCTAGGAGAGGGGGTTGGTGGAGCCCAGCGTGGGGCGGAGTGGGATGGGGTGGGGTTCACTGTCCCTGTCACCTGGGGGTCGGCCTGCAATTCAGGAAGTGCAGATGCCCTCTAGTGGCCGGTGGACGACACTGGCGAGAAGGACGCGGGGAACAGGTGCAGTTTGTTACTTTGATTATTATTTTGACCTCTAAATCGATGCCATCCCCCCCCCCTTTTGTGTGGATAGTTGCCTGGAATCTGCCGAAGGAAAGCGAATGACACAAAAATATGAAGATCTGCTCTCACTGCTCGACAAGTAAGCGGCTTCTGGCATCGTATTGTTCTGCAAATGGCATAGCCACCCCCGGCCCCCCTCCCCGCCCCCGTGATGCCTTCTGTGGTTACCGGTTTCACGTAGATTCCTCAGTGGCTGTGCAATGTCACTGTTTTAGGATGTAAACCACGGTGTCTGTGAGTCCAGCGCTTCTGGGTCTCTGGGGAACGCGGCTCTGTTCTAGGAACAGACGCTTTCCAGGGTAGTTCGGTTGGGAGCATGAACTTGGCGGAGCCCGAGGAAGTAGGGCGCTCCTCGGGACACCGGGAGATCGGTGTCCCGGGAAATCACAGCAGCCGCTCGCGAAGCAGAAAGCAACGGTTTGTGCTGCGCAAAGAGAAAATAAGTTTTAAAAGTACTTCCTGCGTCCTCTTACGGAGAAAACAGAAGAATGACAGTTCACACGGACTCTTAGTTCCTGCTCTGAAGCTGCGGTTAAGTCTTGTGGTTCAGCTTGTGATGCCCACAGTCTCAGCAAATCCGGTGATGTCACCGCATGCCCGGGCTGGGGAGCCCTTCAGTGCCTCCCACTGGCTCTTGTCACTTTCACGTGACCCGAAAAGCCCTCGCTGTGGCCTTTGCCTCCCTCTCCAGCCTCATCCCTTCCCCCCTCCGGCCTCAGCCGTTCCAAGATCACACTCCATGTGTCTCTTCTCTGCCCTGTGGTGGTGCCGATGCTTCTGCTGGGGGACATCCATTTCCCTTTCACTCTCCTACCTGTGCTCATCCTTTGAGACTCCGTCAAGCCTCGCCTCAGCCCCTCTTCCATGCAGCCTTCCTGGCATTCTCCTTATCACACTCTCATCCCCACCACTAGATGCCCGATGCCCGGTACATCTCTCCAGGGTTGTACTTCTGTATTTTCCGTTTACCCGTGGTCCAGGGCCTTAGCATTTACCGTGGGGTGTTTATTCATCACGTTTTCAGTCATCGGGTAACGGCTGAGCGACGGATGTCTGAGCCGCATGAAGGTTAGGGTGAGAGCAAATCTTGCCCAATAACTTCTTCCCGTGGTTAATGAGACTAATCACAACTCCCTTTATCTCCTCTAAAGATTGCATGGAGCCTCTCGACCAGGTTCTCATTTCAGCTGTGCTACCTTTTGAAAGCCGAGTCAATGACTTTGACCTAAGAACGTAGCCAGGCATTTTACTGATGGTACCTTCAGTTTTTGCTATAGATGTGCACATATACCTATGTAGATATCTAGGTCATATACACATTAATAGATCTCTGTCTTTAGCGGGTCATTGCCGGGCGCTGGGAGGGTGCTTCAGAGGTGACTGTTGTCTCTGGTCCCCGCAGGTACGAGACGAGACTTTATGAAGACTGGTGTCAGGCCGTGTCGGAGAAGTCACAGTACAATCTTTCCCAGCCACTTCTGAAACGTGACCCAGAGACGAAGCAGATCGCCGTCAACTTTAACCCACAGGTAAGGCAGTAGGAATTTCCTTGTGGGTTCCTGAAGAGACTCCTTTAACTCTGCTGATTTCTTTTTTTTTTTAATATTTTTTTTTTTTTTACTGTTCATTTTTTATTTTTGAGACAGAAATAGAGCATGAACAGGGTAGGGGCAGAGAGAGAGAGGGAGACACAGAATCTGAAACAGGTTTCAGGCTCTGAGCTGTCAGAACAGAGCCCGATGTGGGGCTCGAACCCACGGAACTGTGAGATCATGACCTGAGCTGAAGTCGGTCGCTTAACCGACTGAGCCACCCAGGCTCCCCAACTCTGCTGATTTCAAAGGCTACAGAGGCGTTTTATAAGAAATTGCAGAAGCTGCCCGAGAGAATTTCCACCCCGGATCTCCCTTTCGGGATGAATCCCGCGGTGCGTTGTTTACTTATGTTGTCCAGTGTCCTCATTTTTCTCCGTGGTTGGTCAATACGTTTGTGTCAATTTTGCACAACAGAAAATACAGCAGAATATGTTTTTAACTTTCATAGTTGGGTGATAACAGCTTTGTTATGAACTCGACTCCACATACAAAGTTAGAACGGTAATTGCGTTCAAGATAAACTCATCCAGGGGCGCCTGGGTGGCTCAGTCGGTTGAGCGTCCGACTTCAGCTCAGGTCACGATCTCACGGTTCGGGAATTCGAGCCCCGTGTCAGGCTCTGGGCTGATGGCTCAGAGCCTGGAGCCTGCTTCCGATTCTGTGTCTCCCTCTCTCTCTGCCCCTCCCCCGTTCATGCTCTGTCTCTCTCTGTCTCAAAAATAAATAAACATTAAAAAAAAAATTTTTTTTTTAAAGATAAACTCATCCAAAAGTTTACATATCCTATTCTAGGTGTGCACCATCTGGAATTCGAGAAAGTATTTAAATAGGTAACAGGTATTGCTATGCCTGCCCTCAAGGAACCCACCAGCTAGTTGGGAGCTAGGACCTCAACATGCAAAAGTCTACCTTTATTAGATTATATGTGATAAATCTCCTTGGAGTAGCTTTGGAAATAAGACTCAGATTACTGGTTCTCACCTGGGGCAATTTAGTCCCCTTGGAGATATTTTGGGTTGTCCGTCATGGACTGGGTGCCAATGGTGTAGGATGAGCAGATTCTTAAGGATGCAGCTAAACTTCCCATGACACTCAGGATGGCACCCCACAAGCAAGAGTTTTTGTCTGAAAATGTCAGGAGTGCTGAGATTGAGAGCCCCTGCTCTAGGCGATCAGAAGAGTTGAAGACCACCGTGGGCTGTAGCAATGTGGAAAACTTCATGCCAGAGAACGTGATAACGAAAAGCCAGCCCATATCAGGAAGTATATCGGAAAAAAAAAAAAAAAAAAAAAAACTTAAAAGCATAGGCCATGCTGAGCTAAACGCAGTCACCGACTTCTGTATCAATGGCATGTTCTCGAGGTAGAGAGAGCCAGAAACTAAGCTGATAGCATGTGAGTGTCTTTTGAGAAAATTACAGTTTAAGTAGAACATCGACTCTGACGGCGATCAGAGTCAACAAAGGGGGTTGGAGGGTCCATTTCTTCACTTTGGTAGCACATAAGCCTGTCGTTTGACTCATTTAACTCCTTGGCATAATTTTGTCGGCATTCACCGTGAGCAATGTTGATTGTTAAATGCCCAAACAGAGGAGGGACTGGGTTACCCACGAAGCCACAGTCCAGAGGTTATAACTGTAGGAATGAAGCCCTCAGGACGAGACAGTTTTGAGGATGGACCACTCTTCCTCTGTATACTCCAGAGCAAGGACTCTTTCTCTCTCCCAATGTGCAGCACATAGTAGGCACTTTCGAAGTGTTCGTAGGTGATAGAAGGAAAGAGCGGAGAGTGAAAGAGACAAGAAAGGGGGAGAGGGAATACCTGAATTATAAAGTGAGTTAAGGGGAGACAACCAAACACAAGTCAAAGAGGAGCTGTATGTGTCCCTGTTTCCAGCTTCGAGCAACATGACAGTGGCCGTGCTAGTAAGAATGGACAGTGACACGTGTATCATTCTAGAGGGACATGATCTGATCTGCCCCTCTGGGGCCAGAAAAAAAAATTCTTTTGCAAATTATTTAAAGTGTTTTAAATGCCCTATTATGGGATATTGAAATTATTTTCTCGTTTTATCAATCTGTATTTCACTGATCGAAAGATATACTTTTCCTTTTTTTGTTACATCTTCGCATCTCTGAAAATGGCACGTGTTTATAGTTTAACCGCATTTTTCTTCCCTAGTTGGAAATGAAATAGTAGAGAATCTTAACATTGAAGCATGTTGGAAAGAAATAAAATACAGTATAAATAAAGCTATAGGAAACATTCTTAGTTATTGTTGTGCCCGTCCTCGATGATTTATGTGGGATAAAGGCCTGGAAATGGGGTAAAGGGTGTTCACATTGTGAGGATTCACATATACGTCATCAATGGGTTCTTCAGGAAGATGGAACTCGGTCATATCTCTTCCAGGAAGATATCCATTTCTTCAAATCACCCCTAGCCTGTTGAACTAAATATAGTTCTCAACATTGTTTTAATTTGTATTTATTTGGCCACTAGTAAAGTAGAACCTTCTCATCTGTTCATTGGCCGGTCATAGTTCTTCTACAAATCACTTGTTCGTGTCTCTTGCTCACTTCGGAGTGGAAGTGCCCTCTTTTCCTGTGAATTTGTTAGAATATTTGGGAAATATTTGTCCCATATTAAGAAATCCATTGCATATGTTTCAGACCTGTTGAAATGTGCCGTTTTATTACGTGAACGATATTTAATGCCTGCAACCTTTTATATTTTATTTTCCGGTTGTATGTTTGGAAGGGCCTTCTCCCCCTCAGTATTATATAAGTAGCCCTGATGTTTTAATTTTGTTTTCAGTTTTTACACTTAAATTTTTAATATCCGTCTTGAGCTTATTTCAAACAAAGTAGGAGACTGAAGCCATTTCCCCACCAGATGGTTAGCATTTGCCTTCATCCTGAGTAGGGTTGGCTGGGCCGCAGCGGAGCACTGACCCAAGAGCCACTGTGAGGAGAGCTGGGAGCCCAGGTGTCTCCATGCAAAGGGGAGGGGAGTGGGAGGCGGGTGGGAAGTATCTCTGGGGTGTTTTGTTGCCCACACTAATACACATCTGTCCTCGTGGGTTCAGAGGTAAACGCAATAAATAGCGAAGACCGCAATACCTAGCAACCCAGCCAGAGGTCTCTTTTTCCATTGGCCCACGTCTGCTTCGCCTCTCACCCTTCAGTTCCACTGAACTCCGTGCCCACAGACGTTCAGAGAGGCCTGGGTGACACAAAGGCGTGCCGGCACAGGCTCACAGAAACGAAGGGCTATTTCCAGTGGTTCCATTTAACAATGAAACTCGTACAATAGCATCTCCTCTCAGCTCTGTCCGCGTCTGTGTGTGCGTGACCTCATTGGGGTGAGCCTGTCACTGCATCAGCCATGTGCCCGAAAGCATCAGGGTAATCTGTCCAGCGTTGTTTTTGTTACTCTTTGGGATTGACGGACTTGACGGACTTGGTAAGCCTTGCTGCGTCTGAGTCCTCTGCTTTCTCAATTTCAAAACTCAGTTTCCCTTCTCTAGATGGAAGGAGCAGGTAGGAGCAAACGTTACGAAGGGACCCGTTACGAAGGTCTTTGGGCTCCTGGGGTTTTCTAGTCCTTGACTGATGATTGCCACCCTTTACTGCCACGGAGCTGTAACCACTTTAATGCCAATTTGCTCTTCCAGCTGACTTCGGTGCTGAAGGAAATGAGTTATCTTCAATCGAGGCAGATGCGACATGTTCCTCAGACAGCAGCAGCCATGTTCTCCTCCAGGGAATTCTATCGGCAGCTCGTGGCGAAGTTGGAACTGATGGCGAATTGGTACAACAAGATTATGAAAACTCTTGTAGAGGTGGAATTGCCATTCCTGGAGAAAGAGCTGGGGAATATCGATCTCTGCCTGAAAGCTGCAGAAGAGACTCTGAACTGGAAAACGGAAGGTAGCAGGGCACTGCCTGGAATCTGGGCAGGGGGTTGGGGGTCAGGATCCTGATAAAGTTGGTAGAACTTGAATGACTCCCCCAGTAACCGGATTTGAGCTTGAAACACAAGCCTAGCCTCTGAGACATGTATCCAAAGCAGAGAAGGCAAGAATTCCTTTTCTTCCTTCTCTTTGGATATGATTGGTAGACTGAGAGGATGTTGCCACCACCTCGTCTGGGGAGGCTCAGGGTTTGTGTGACATACCCTGAGGTCTCCAACATATATTGGGCACTCCGTGAATGAGGGCTTTTCTTATATCATCACTGTCACTTAATTTTTGTCACTAAAATATAGACACCTTTTTGTAAAACTTTTTTTTTATTTATTAAATAATCTTCACCCCCAACATGGGGCTCAAACTCATGACCTTGAGATCAAGAGTCCCATGTCCCACCGACTGAGCCAGCCAAGCACCCCTAGATTGTAGACATCTTAAGTGAGGGTACCATGATTTATTTCTTGTGTTTCTTCCAATTCAGTACTTTCATTGATGGATTAACTTTTGCAGGGTACTATGTAAGGGACCTCAACAGCACTTGGAATATGAGGTGTATGGGACGTGGCTCCTACCCTCAAAGAACTCACGTTTAGTGGGACCAACAGACATATGTACAACCATAAATCACCCAAGACAGGCTATGATAAAAAGCCTTCACAGAGTTAAAAATAAAGTGTGCCAAATCACAGGGGAGGGAGATTAATTCTCATTAGAGTCCTCGAAAGAGTTCATGTTTGCAAAGGAGGTCACCATCAACTCACAGAAGTCTTGGAACGCCATATTAAACGAGTTAGAACTTTATTTTATGTGCAAGAGGGAGCAATGTTTCAACGTTTTTTTTTTTTAATTTTTTTTAATGTTTATTTTTGAGACAGAGACAGAGCACGAATGGGGGAGGGTCAGAGAGAGAGGGAGACACAGAATCGGAAGCAGGCTCCAGGCTCTGAGCTGTCAGCACAGAGCCCCACACGGGGCTTGGACTCACGGACCGTGAGATCATGACCTGAGCCGAAGTCAGCCGCTTAACCGACTGAGCCACCCAGGCGCCCCTGTTTTCAACATTTAATGAGACGAAAGTGCTTTTCAGAAGGTCCATAACCCAAATACAATCATGATGGTGCACTGGTGTGCCCCAGCAACTATGACGATTTCTGTGCACTTGGTTGGTAAGCCTTACCTCCTCGTTTCTTTTCCTCCATAAGCAGGGTGATGGTAAACATTGGCTTTTCAACACAGCCAGGAAGAAAAAGACTCCGGTGCTAACAAAATAACTTGTGCAAGAAAGCCTTTTGAAACCTACAGATATTAAATCCGTACCTTCCGTAGCGACTAGACCTTTAACTCTTTCAATTAAATGTATTTCTTTTGGGGAGCAGGCATTTGGGATTATGTCATTCAAATCACCGACAGCGTTCATGATCTCGAACAAAGGATTCAGAAAGCCCAAGACAACGTGGAAGAGATTCAAAACATCATGAAAACATGGGTGTCTCCGATATTTAAGAGAAAAGATGGAAAAAAGGAATGTCTCCTTTCCATGGATGACCAGCGCAACCGGATGGAAAAATACTACGATCTCATCAAAGAATCTGGACTTAAGATTCATGCCCTCGTTCAGGTAATAACCAGCCTGTCGGATGCGCCTACCACTAGCAGAGGGAAAGCGTCAGGAAGTGTTTGGATGCAGTAAGTGATTTGAAAATTAGAACGCTCAACAGATCCCGTGACTTCTGCATTCAGGGTAGAAGTTTATAGTGCGAGCGAGAGAACTAAAGCTAACAGATCGGTAGAGAGAAAAGTCACATTCTGGTACCAGTGCGTCAAAATTAATACTGTCGTAACGGTGTCACCGCATGACCTAAGTCCCACGCCAAACCCCGAGGACCTAGAAGGAGATGCCAAGTACAGAACCCTAGAGTCCGTAATGGATCAGAGTTGCTATTTTTGATTAGCTGTGGTTTGAATCACAGTAGCATGCTGTACTTTGACTCTGTTAATTTTATTTATCTGTTTTCTAATTCATTAATTTCTTTGTTTTTAAGTTTTATTTCTTGATTTTGAGAGAGCGAGAGAGAGAGAGCACGATCAGGGGAGGGGTAGAGAGGGGGTGGAGAGGGGATCCCAAGCAGGCTCTGCACTGTCAGCTCGGAGCCCGACTCGGGGCTCGAACTCACAAACTGCGAGATCGTGACCTGAGCCAAAATCAATAGTTGGACGCTTAACCAACTGAGCCACTGAGGCGCCCCTCTAGTTCATTAATTTCTGTTCTTTGTGCTTTATCCTTTCTTTCCTTAATTTGAGGTTGTTCTCCCCTTTTCATTCTCCCCCTACCCGCCAAGGGCAGAAACTTAGGGTATTGATTCTAAGCCTTTCTTCTTTTCTGATACAAGCATTTGATGTAATTTTCTCTCTTAGCTGTACTTTAGTTGCATTCCACAAATTTCATGTGCCTCATTTGCATTGTCATTCACTCTTAAATTTTTCTGCTCGTGACTCATTGTTTAATGGTCATTTGGAAGCACACTGTTTCGTTTCCATATGTTCAGGGCTTCTCTGGATAGTTTAGTGAAATCGACCTTGAGTTCAGTCCAGTTGTGGCCAGAGAAAGTACTCTGTAAGATCCAAATCATTTGGGATTCACCAAAACTTGTTCCATGACCTAGAATAGTGTCCCATCTTACTGCACATTCCTTGTACACTTGACAATGCCTTTATTCTTCCATTGTTGGGTGTAGTGCTCTATGAATCTCCGTTAAAGTTCACAGTGGTTGATACTGTTGTCCAGATCCTCTGTATGGTTTCAGGATTTCTTGTCTGTCTGTTCTACCAATTACCGAAAGGGCCGTGTTAACATCTCCGCCTGTGACTTTGGGTGATTTGACTAAACCTTTAGTGCGGTCCGGGTTTTCATCAAGTTTGTGATGCTCTTTTAATACAGACACATTTATAATATCATGACTTTCTGATTCCTTCTCTTCTAGACAGTATAGTAGAAACTTACTTTCCTAACAACTCTGCCTATTAACTGGGTTGTTTAGACTATTACGGTTAGTGTAATTATGGCTGTGCTTGGATTTAGCCCTACCATCTAGCTATTTCCTGTTTGCTTCATCTCTGTTGTGTTGTTCTCCTCCTCTGTTCCTTCCTTCTTGTTATTTGCTATTTTTTTTTTTACTTAACGTTTATTTATTATTGAGAGATAGAGACAGAGCATGAGCATGGGAGGGGCAGAGAGAGGAGGAGACACAGAATCCGAAGCAGGCTCCAGGCTCTGAGCTGTCAGCACAGAGCCCGACGTGGGGCTCGAACTCACAAACCGCGAGATCATGACCGGAGCTGAGGTCAGACACTCAACTGACTGAGCCACCCAGGCACCCCTGTTATTCTCTATTTTTAAAAATATCCTAATCTGATTTCTCAATGGGTATTCCATCTTTTACTTTAATGATGCTGTCATTGCGTTACATTTGCAATGGTTGTTGTGGGTTATAGGTCTCTAATTACAATCAGTGATTGTTTTCCCATGAAATATAGGAACGTAGCCACAGTATGGTTCAATTCAAACACCCCCGTTCATCTTTGGTACTGTTGGTGTGTGTGTGTGTGTGTGTGTGTGTGTGTGTGTGTGTGTATGTAACAAATCCCACACTAAATCCCAGGCCTTGTAGAGTATTCTATATTTTTACCTTAAAAACTCAAGAAAAGGGACTCCTGGGTGGCTCAGTCGGTGAAGCGTCTGACTTCGGCTCAGGTCATGATCTCACGGTTCGTGGGTTCGAGCCCCGCGTCGGGCTCTGGGCTGACGGCTCGGAGCCCGGAGCCTGCTTCCGATTCTGTGTCCCCCTGTCTCTCTGCCCCTCCCCCACTCATACTCTGTCTCTCTCCATCTCTCCGAAATGAATAAACGTTAGAAAAAAAAAAACTCAAGAAAAAAATACTTCTGGTGTTTTAGATCCACCCACATACTCGCCATTTCCAGACTTTTTTTTTTTCCCTCTTCTGTAAAACTGACTTGCCACCTGTAGTCATTTCTCTGCAGCCTGAAGAGCTCCATTCACTTTTTCTTGCAGTTCCAGTCTGCTAACGACACATTCTCTCAGTCTTTGTGTATCTGAGATGTCCTTGTTTCACTTCTGGTCTTGCCGGATAGTTTCATTAGATGCAGAATTCTGTGTAGACGGTTTTATTTTCCCTACAAAAGTTATTTCCTTGTCTCCTCCCCTCCAATGTTTCTGATGCGAAGCCAGCTGCATTTGGTGTCTTTGCTCCTGTATATGCAGAGTATTGTTTCTCCCAGGCTTCTTTTAATAGATTCTTTTTTTTTTTTTTTAAATCCTTGGACTTCTTTTTTCTGCCTCACTACAATGTGCCTAAAGAGGTTTATTTTCTGTTCACCCAGCTTGGAGCATGTGGGCTTATTGAACCTGTTTTTCATTAAATTTGAGGAGTTTCTTTTTTCTCTTTTTAATTAAGAAAAAATTTTTAAATGTTTTATTTATTTTTGACAGAGAGAGAGACATGGAGCATGAGCGGGGGAGGGGCAGGGAGCGAGGGAGACGCAGAATCCGAAGCAGGCTCCAGGCTCCGAGCCATCAGCACAGAGCCCGAGGCAGGGCTCGAACTCGTGAACCGTGAGATCGTGACCTGAGCCAAACAAAGTCAGCCGCTTAACCCACTGAGCCACCCAAGCGCCCCAAATTTGAGTTTCTAATCAAATTATGCCATGCTTGTCTCCTGATTCTAACATCCGTTTTATTTTCTGCGTCTGTTTTTGTTTTTAATGTGACAGAAGTTCCTTTTTGTCTCCATGAAACAAGTCTTAGGAACAGGCATCCCCGGATTGGTATGGCGGCTATTTGCTGAGTATGTTGTTGGTGACTGTTTCCTCTCTCGGTTACACTCTCCTGCTTCTTTGCGTGTCTAGTGATTTTTTCGTATTATATCTTAGTCATGTCGGATGCCACTTTAGGATCTGAGTGTTAGTCCCCTTAAAGGGTTCGTGTTTTGCCTTGGCAGGCAGTTGACTTACCGGTGGGTCAGCTGGTCCTGCCGAGGCTCGGTTTTAAGCTTTGTGAGGGTGGGTCCGAGGGGGCCTGACTCTAGGACAAAGCAGCTCTAACCCCCAAGCACGGTGTTGCTGGGGGCTCAGCAGAATGTGCCTGGGCTATCTGTAAGATGTCCTCATTTATGTCCGAAGGCACACAGATATTTTCCAGATATATTACCGGATATTCCCAGATATATTACCGCAGGCCCACACAGTCCCCATGCAGCTTCACGGCACCCTGGCAACTGTTCTCCACCGGGCCTTGCAGAGTCTGGCCCTAAGGATGTGCGGCTTACCACCCAGGGACTCCAGAAGATTCGGCAATCTCAGTAGCCCCAAACCCCAACTGCTGGGTGGTCTTCTGCCCATCAGGAAGGACCCTGTCACTGCGGTCTACTTCTCCATGCCATGGTTGGGAAAGTGCCTCTAGGTCGGGAGCCAGGTGGTTTGTGAAACTCACCGCGCACGCGCGTGTGTGTGTGTGTGTGTGTGTGTGTGTGTGTGTATTTCCCTTATCCCGAGGAGCACAACCCCGTGTTCCTCTTATCTAATTGCCCCCCAAGAATGGTTTCTTGTGCTGCATCTGCCATAGCTGCATCTGTGTCGCGGACGGACAGGTCTGATCTCACCCCTCTGTCTTGTCCAGAAAATCGGAAACTGGAGCCATTTCTTCTTGGTTCACAGAAATTCCAATAGTTTGCCTCCCCCCCCCCAGACCATAGTAGATTTGAGGTAAAGAGTCGAAAGGTACGGAGAGCTATACTGAGAGCATGACGTTGAGGAGATAAAACCATACAAAGCAGTCAGAACTGAATGTTTTACACAATAAAGAAGCAGACAGACATACGGGCTTACTAATACCCGAGAACAACTCTCTATTGTCACTGTGTTGTGATTTGTGTGATGTTGGGCTTTAAATCATTCAGAAACTCTTCTACCTGCGTAGGAAGGAAAGGGGTATGTTAATGCATTTTGGGAATTTTAGAGTTTTATCATGTAAAGACAGGATCGTGAGACTTTTTTTTTTTCAATATTTTATTTAACTTCTAGTTAGCTAACACACAGTGCAACATTGGTTTCAGGAGTAGAGTTTGGTGATGCATCACTTACATACAACAGCCGGGGCTCATCCCAACAGATGCCCTCCTTAATGCCCATCTAGCCCATCCCCCACCCATGTCTCTCCATCAATCCTCAGTTCTCTGCATTTAAGAGTCTATGAGGGGCACCTGGGTGGCTCAGTGGGTTAAGCGTCTGACGGCTCAGGTCATGATCTTGCGGTACATGGGTTTGAGCCCTGCGTTGGGCTCTGTGCTGGCAGCTCGGAGCCTGGAGCCTGCTTTGGATTCTGTGTCTCCCTCTCTCTCTCTGCCTCTCCCCTGCTTGTGTTCTCTTTCTCTCTCAAAAATTAACGTTAAAAAAATTTTAATAAAGAATGAGGTTTTTAAAATTTATTTTTGGGAGAGAGCACGCGCAGAGGAGGGTATGCACGCGCTCTGCATGCACAGAGAAAGAGTGAGAGGGGATCTCAAGCAGGCTCCACACTTCCAGTGCAGAGCCGGGTATCGGGTCCGATCTCATCAACAGTGAGGTCGTGAACCTAAGCAGAGATCAAGAGTCAGAGGCTTAACCCACTGAGCCACCCAGGCGCTGCTATGAGATTTTTTTTTTTTAATTTATTTTATTATTTTTTTTAAATTTTTTTCAACGTTTTTTATTTATTTTTGGGACAGAGAGAGACAGAG
>NW_024412439.1:7031307-7129316 GCF_014898765.1 Herpailurus yagouaroundi | reverse complement strand
TTAACCGACTGCGCCACCCAGGCGCCCCGAGATTTTTTTTTTTTTAATTCAGGGGGGTTTGTACGTGGAAATGTTTGTAAAGGGGCGTGAGTCGCCTAAAAAACGTACCTCTTCAGAGTAGTTACCACTTTCTTTGAAAATGTGCGATAAGTAGAAAGTCGATGTCAGAAGGCTTAATGATGAAAATGATGGCGGTAGGTGGGATGTGTGTGCCCCACGCCACCAGAGCAGGGAGGAGGGAGAGAGCACGCATGCATTCCTTGATGCGTGTACGTTTTCTAAATCACTCAGCCGGCTGCTTTTAATGGCAACTGCCCTGAGCACACCCCTCCAGCTCATGTCTGAGGACTCTCCAGGAAATGCTTTACTTGCTTGAACCCCAGAGTTCTTACACGCCTTCAATCACCAAGCCCTCTATCCATAGCGTCCCTTTTTCTCTCTGCCCTGACTCCCGTCTTGATATCGCTTCTCCACGGCGTACCCGTCAGCACCTCTAAATCAACACCCTATGTCCCATCTTTCCTGGGAAAGTGGCCCGGCCCCCTCCTCCTTTTTCAGGGACAGGATGAGACCCCATCTGCCCTTCACAGATTAACTTTGTGATCCTTTCGATCGGTGATTAAACCCATTAGACAGTATGGATTCAACATCCATGTGATAGCAAACTTTTCACGAGAATGCTTTTCTCCCCCCTCTAGGTTGTTTTCATTCCCGTCAATGAGAACTAGACCAGTCCTTCCATATTATTCAACATGGTTTCAATCCGTTCTTCTTTATTTTGTAGGAAAACCTAGGTCTGTTTGCCGCGGACCCAACCTCTAATATCTGGAAGGCTTATGTTAAGTACATAGATGATATGTTGCTGGATGGATTTTTTCTTGCCATTGAGTGCTCCCTCAAATATCTTCTGGAAAACACCGGTATGTACTGGCTTATGGATGTGTGTTATTGCCACAAAGATAACAGTGGCACCTGTTGAACAAAAATGAAGTGTGATCGAGTGCTTTGTGACTTTTCCCAAAATGTTGTGGATGTTTTGTGAGCTACACACAGGAGAATAGCAAAGGTATTGAGTTTCTGCATTGTTCCCAGAGAAAAGATTTCTCTCTCTTTAAAACTCAGGTGATAAACCAGGCTCTCAGATAGTGAAGCCCTTAGCAAAAGCAAAACCATAAATGCCACTTCAATCCAAATAAAGCTTCAGGGGGTGCCTGGCTGGCTTAGTCGGGAAAGTGTGTGACTCTTGATCTCAGGGCTGTGGGTTCGAGTCTGGACTTGCCTCGTGGTATTGGGAGGGGGACGTTTTGTGCCTTCAAGCTTAATGTACTCTCTTTCTGTGGCCTTTCGAGAACACAGGCAGTAGCCAGGTCAAGTGGAAGAAACAGTGTTTCTATGTGAAAAGGGTCAGACCAGCTGGGGATGAGGTCACTTTCAGGAGGAAAAGGAATGTTAAGAAGGGTAACGGGCATTGTCTGAAGTGGTTAAAAATCGTTTTGAATTTCTGATGGATAGAACTGAGTTAAGGTGCACAGTGTCGAGGATACAGTCAGGGCCAACTTTGGCTAGGAAGTCATGGGATGGAAAGACGGAAGCATTCTGGGACGCCTGGGTGGCTCAGTCATTTGGGTGTCCGACTCTCGATCTCAGCTCAGGTCACGATCTTGAGGTGGTGAGTTCAGGGCCTGCATTGGGCTCTACACTGGGCACGAAGCCTACTTACAAAAACAAAACAAACCCTTCATATCCTGATAGCTTCTGAGCAGCTAAGCAAGGATCACCCTGAAGAATTAATCAAAAGGGAAAGACCGAGGGGAATAGGTTGAAGCCACAGGATAAAGGTGAGATGAGAGTTTAAGATATTAAGTCCAACCCAAGGAGAGAATCCAGAGGTCAAATGGATAGGTCAAGGTCAGTGTCCAGATACCCAGCCCAAAGAAGACGGCAGGTGCAGGCCCCTGGGCTGAGAATACAGACGGAAGCGAGGCTCGGTGCTGGGTGTAGCTCAGACAGGCAAACCCCATGTGGTCTTGGTAAGTGGAGTGACTGAGGTCAGAGGCACAGTCTTTGTTTGCAGGGTTGCAGGAAGCTCCAAATCAAGGAGATCAGGCAGCAAGAAACAGCCTCCAGTATAGTCAGGAAGGTTGGGGTGGTGGGGTGGGGGGGGGCACCTTCCAGAGCCCGGGGGCGAGTAGCCAGTGGGGCACAGAGCGCAGGCACTGAGACCAGAGAACTGGCTTCTGGGGAGCAGCGCTGACAGTGCTCATCATAGAGAACCAACCAAATGTCCTCTAGAAGGTCCAGGAAGATGCCCCAACACCCTTGCCATAAGAAATGGTCCCTAAACATAGTGACTCCACACACGACCGGTGCCCATCTAGCTCTCCCGACCTGGGCTGTCTCCCCTGCTTCCTTTATCATTTCCACTTCTTTGTGCTTGGTGAGACCAGGACCGTTCCCAGGGCTTGGGCTGGACTCCCTGTCGCCTCTCAGAATGCAAACCCTGCCCAGGTTAGATGCTACCCACCCTACCGAGAAATGCTCTTCCCTCTCCTGAGTCCCCAAGTGACTGACCTGTACTGAGACAATCTGGTTTTTACGGTCACGATGTTGTCATTCCGTCTCATGTAGGGATTCGGTTCTCATGAGAGCGCCTGGGACAGAAATCTCACGGTCAAAACAGTCTCGTGAGTCTTTTACCTCCTGGAAACCCTACGCAACCTGGTCTATGAAGTTTTCAGTATCTCATACAGAGAGTAATGCAGAATATGTCCTGAGTACGTAATGCAAAGTGTGATGTTATAGGGTTTTAAAAAACAATTCCATGATGGCATAATTACCGTGTATTCCCTTAAGTTAAATTTGCATTTGATGGGACCCTCCTGAATCCAGTCATGCAAATTTATCATCCCTGCAATTTTTTTTTAATGTTTATTTACTTTTGAGAGAGAGAGAGAGAGAGAGAGAGAGCACAAGTGGAGGAGGGGCAGAGAGAGAGGGAGACACAGAATCTGACACACGCTCCAGGCTCCGAGCTGTCAGCACAGAGCCCCCCGCACAGGGCTCGAACTCACGAACTGTGTGAGATCATGACTTGAGCTGAAGTCGGACGCTCAACCGACTGAGCCACCCAGGCGCCCGTATCATCCCTACAGTTTTCAAGGCAAGGCCCTAGTCCTACTTCTCTTTGAGGATCCCCCCAGTTACTTTAGTTGGGGTGAGTGGCTAAGCTATGGTAACGAGAACTCCATCAATAACGTGGCTTAAAGGACAAAAAGGTCTATCCCCCAAGTTCTAGACTCAGGTGAGCGTTCAGGTTAGCAGGTGGGTTCCTGCCATGCTGTGGTTCCCCCACGTTCGTGTTCCTGCCTTGTCTTCATTTCTGTGATGGAGCTGGGTCACTGCCACATCCAGGCTCTAGTCCGTGAACGGAGAAAAGAGCGAGCACAGAGATGACTCCCCTGCTGTCTCAAGGGCTGCAGCCCAGAGGCGGCAGCCCTCGCTTTTCCCCACATCCCACTGGGGAGGGAATCGTGCCCACCCTGACCTCTGCTTCTAGGGAGGAAGGGGATGAGGATTCCGATGAGTCTCCACCACCCGCAGCATGCTGTGCGGAACAGTCTCCCGAATATTTCCAGTTAAGACAACCTGGGAATATAAGTGGTTATTAATAAAAGTTGAAGCGCTAATCTCGTACTTGGAACATCTTGCTCCGTGTTATATTTTGATTTAAATTTAGCAGGGCAAGTTAGTCTAGCAAGTAATCAGGGATCCATTAATTATGTATGCTGTTTTTAAATTTTTTATCACCGTAGGACTACAGAATTAAAGTCAGTTCTGTTTTCGTGGAGCAGGATGAACGGCCAGGGTTGTGAGTTGTCTTTCATTTATTTGCTTACGCGACCATTGATAAGAACGCCTCGGTTCACCTACTGACAACCGATGCGGTCGCGTGGCTAGTGCCGAGGAAGAAGTCAGCCGCTTCCTAGAAATGAGCTGTGCAAAATCAACCTGTTCTCCACCGCCCCCGCCTCGCTCCCCTGACCCAGGCACCTGGGAACGTGGAAGGGGACTGGCTTGGGTTGATCAGTCACTGGGACGTGCTCTCCGAGGACGGGAGGGTAAATGTCCTACAATGCCCAGGACGGCCCTGTGCAAGAATTGGCCTATTCGAAATGTCAGTGGCTCCCCTGTCGGTAAACACTGCAAGACCGTCCCCCCTCACCTTTTCCGGGGGGTTAGCAAATTTTACATTTCCATTTTTCCTATACCCAAACAGCCTGTGTTAAGGGAAAAAAGGTTCTGAGTGCTTTGAGAACGGGTATGGCGCTTTGCCCGTCTTGACATCCTTCTTTGTTTTGTGTGTGTTTGTGTTTTCCTTGTGTTTCAGAAAGTAAAGCTGGACTCACCCCGATATTTGAGGCACAGCTGTGCTTAGTGATACCAGAATTAGTTTTCTCTCCATCCCTGGAGTCTGGAGTGAAGGGTGGCTTCTACGACACCGTCGAGGGTCTGGTGGCCAACATTTTCGGAATATCGTCTTTGGTGCCACGGCTTTCCCCACAGAACGGCTCTCTCCACTACCAGGTACCAAATTCACAACCATCCCGCCTTCCCCCGCGACCTCGTGCAAAGTGTTGGTGTAACCCGCCTGCTGTGGTCTTGCCCCCCACCCCAGGTTGACATGGAGGGCGTGGCCCACTTGGCCAGCTTGAGGAGCACGCTCCTGGACAGGGTTCAGAGCATGATGGCCCTCTGCAGTGGCTATCGGAACACTTTCAGCCAATACTCCTACCTCTACGTGGCGGACCGGAAGGAGGTTCTGAGTCAGTTTCTGTTGTATGGACGTGTCCTCACACCCGAGGAAATGGAAGCCCACATAGACGATGGCCTTCCAGAGAACCCCCCTCTCCTCCATCAGTTCAAGGCACAGATCGACTCCTATGAAAAGCTCTACGAAGAAGTGTGCGGCCTGGAGCCCGTCAAGGTGTTTGACGGCTGGATGAAAATTGATGTGCGACCCCTTAAAGCATCTCTGCTGAACCTCATTAAGAGGTGGAGCCTCACGTTCAAGCAGCATCTCGTTGACCACGTCACTAACAGGTAAGACCGTCGTTCTAGCTTTCTTCCGGCATCCCGAGCCATTGGGGCCGCCATGTTTTTTCATCTTCTTCATCGTTTTCCCCAGTGGGTTCATTGGCTCAGTGAAAAATTGAAACGGCTCATTGAGGTTCCAGGCCCTCGGACACTGGTGGTAACGTTAGTCCTGCGCTTTCCTTGGTTCACCAGGCGTGGCCTCTTCTGGTTTTATTTTCCATCCGGGGCCCAGTGCGTGAAAGGCACTCGGTGAGTGGTAAACCACGTTCCGCGTGATGATGGCAGATCCAGGCTCCCTTTGCAGCCCTGAGAAATCTCTTCAAGCCTGGGAAACGGAGGGCATCTAATGGGCCTCTTAGATTTTATTTCTACCACTCCCTCCTTGTCTCGGATCACCCCGCTTTGCAACCTGGAAGTCACTAAATCCCCACACTCCCGATGCCCGTGTGTGTGTGCCATTCTAGCCACGGGACAGACAGGACCTGACATTGTTCCCCGGGGCACCTTGACTACCCAGCACCAGGCTCTGCCACCCAGAGCATTGGCCTCCGGGTGAACAGGTCTGTGCTCAGTCTCCTGGTCACTTCACCTTGGTCTGCTCCCCACAGATCTGCCACAGTCAGAACCTCAACTAGCACCCCCCACCCTGAGTCCTTCGGGGCAGTCGCGGTCCCTCTGTGCAGCCATCAGCCTGTGGTGTATCAGCTGCGCCTACAGGGGAGCCGACCCGCCCCCTCCCTTGATTCTGGGGGTGGTTTCGCTCAATGCTCCCGCCGTTCCGCCCGGTGATCTAGCACCGTGAGCAGAAAGGAAATGACCCCACGGAGGACGTGTCTGTTTGCAAATAAATTCCAAGAGACCCTACCAGGGTGAGGGTCCTCCGCTCTAGAAAACTCCAGGAGAGCATGGTGGGATGTTGGAAGTGGGTTTGCCTGGTGCTTTTAGGAAGAGGCCAGTTGTCCACATTCACGGAGATGTCTCTGAATGTCTCTGCTCCACGATCCCTCTCCATTGGTAGGTCTGGGGATCCAAGGACATGGAGGTGTGTCTCAAAACACAGGCCTTATTATCATTCACGTGCGGTGGAGCCACCCGAGAGACTCTTTGGGCAATGACTGCCCCTGAGAAGAGAGTTGGTTCTACAACTGGATTCTCAGGACAGGATGCACCATGCCGCCCGTGCAGGGCTGCAAGGGGGAGGCGCCGGGGTCCATCAGGCAGAGGGAACAATGGGAAAACGTGGGCAAGAGCCTTTATTGTGGTTTCCCTGGAACAGAGCTGTCGAGACAGGGCCAGCGGGTGGACAGTTGGCTCTCTTGAATGAGTTGCGCAGGCTCTGGGGCCAGAGGGACTGACGGTGTCCAGGTTTTCGGTCCCTGGCCCTGGGGTGGTTAGGGCAGGTGGATAGGGGTCTGGAGTGTGAGAACCAGATAGAGGAGGTGGTTGGAGGCGTGGGCTCCGGGTGGATTGGTTTGCGTGTGGAAGGCAGGCTCAGAGGCAAGTCACTTAGCGCCTCAGAGTATGTGGTTGATACAGGATGCAGTGAAAGCACCTGCCGGGCGCCTCTCCACCAGGTGCGACTTTGCAGGGTTTGGTAGTTGGTGTGACAGGATAAACACACGGAGTTCTTGTCCTTTGACCACTATTTCCTTAAGCCCAAAAGGAGACGATGACCCGATTCCTCTGAGGTGCCTCGTCGTATCTTACCGTGGTAAATATTTTGCATTGCCCTGCTTCTGAATAAAGTGGCTCATCTTTTTATGTTGGTTTTTTTTTTTTTTTTTTTTGGTGAGTTTATGGGTTTCTCCTTCTGTGCCCATACAGAGCGCTCACCCGTTTTTTTCTGAAGTTTATTTATTTATTTTGAGAGAGAGAGAGAGAGGGAGGGAGTAGGGAAGGGGCAGAGAAAGAGGGAGACAGAATCCTAAGCAGGCTCCATGCCGTCAGCGCAGAGCCCGGTGTGGGGCTCGAACTCATGAACCATAAGATCACGACCCGAACGGAAGCCAAGAGTCGGACGCTTCAGTGACTGAGCCACCCAGGTGCCCCTTGCCCACTTTTGGTCGGACTTTATTTTTGCCTTTACGATATTTACAAGATTTTCCTTTCGCTCTTTGGTACATACTCTCTCTAATCCTGTACGAGTTGTGTGTATCGCGAACACAGTCTCCCATTTTGTGACCTGTCTTCCCACTGCATTTATGGTATGTTTCCATGAACAGTTCGTCGTAACGTAGCCACACGTGTTCGTTCATCTTTTCCCCTCTGTTGCAGTTGCTCTCGTTAAACAAATCCTTTTTCGCCCTGAGATCCTAATGGTGCTCTCCCATACCCTCTCCATAAAAGCTTTGTAGTTTCATTTTTCACATTAAGTAGCCCCTTATCTGCCGCTGCGTTATATGACAAAATCCGAATTCCCATGGTTTTGTCATAAATCTTGGTATCTTGCAGGGCAAGTCGCCGCCTTTTTTTCGTTAAGAATTCTCCACAATTCTTGGCCCTTACTGCACTACATAAATGTAAAATTCTGTTTGTAGAACTAAAAAAAAAAAAAAACAAACCTGTTGGGATTTTGATTCTGTCTGCAGTGACGATAGCTCAATTTGAGGACAGTAGTCATCCATACACGCCGAGTGTCCCTGCTCAAGAATGTGTCATGTTTCTGTTAACCTATGCCTTAAATGTCTCTCGACGAAATTTTGTAATCGTTACCTTTAAGGTAATTCTCGTGTCTTTAAGATTTATTCCCAGGTATTTTAATTTTGGACTCCTAGTGTAAACGATATTTTAAAATTTTATTTTCTGGGGAAATGGAATTGATTTCTGTTTATTGATGTTATATCAAGCATCTCTGCTGAATTAACTTATTAATTGCAATAATTTATCTGTGCTCTCCTTTGGATTTGCTATGTACATGGTCATCATCTACAAATTTATAACAGTTTTATTTCTTCCTTCTCTGTCTTTTTTTTTTTTTCTAATGCATTTTATTGCTGTTTTTTTCTTGCCGCACTGGCTAGGACTTGCAGTTTGATGTTGAATAAGGTGGTAATGACAGGTACCCTTATCTTGTCTGATCTTTTTTAAAAAAAAAATTTTTTTTTAATGTTATTTTTGAGAGACAGTGTGAGCAGGGGAGGGGCAGAGAGAGAGGGAGACACAGAATCCAAAGCAGGCTCCAGGCTCTGAGCTGTCAGCACAGATCCCGACGCGGGGCTCGAACCCACAAACCGCGAGATCATGACCTGAGCCGAAGTCAGACACCCGACTGACTAAGCCACCCAGGCACCCCATCTTGTCCGATCTTAAAGGCGATACTATAACATTTCACCACTAAACATAATATTTGCTGTGAGTTTTTGTGGATTCTAGTTATGTAGTTAAGGAAGTTCCCTTCTTTTTGTTTTAAGTTTATTTAATATTTTTTTTAGTAATCTCTGTACCCAGCGCGGGACTCGAACTCACAACCCCGAGATCAAGAGTCACATGCTCTTACAGCTGAGCCAGAGAAACCCCTAAAGAAATTCCATTCTATTCCTCATTGGTTAAGGGGATTTGACGTAATGGCTATAATATTTTGTGAACTGCTTTTTCTAACCCCGTTAAAGATGATTCTGTTTTTTTCCATTGAAATGTTAAAGCGGTGAATATATTAGTTGCTAACGTTAAGCCAGCCGAGTATTACTGAGAAAAGCCCAACACAAGGTATTATCTTTTCCACTATATCCACTGCTTAATTTTGTTTGAACACATATTGGTTATTGTTGATGTGTCTCTGTGATTGACATTGGCCTTCGGTTTTCCTTTCTCACGTGTTTGCTGACCATGCTCTGTGCTTTGGCTAGTTTCATAAAATGACTTAGGAAGTAATCCTTCCTGTTTATCCTCTGGAAGAGTTAGTGTAAGATTGGAATTCTCTGATCCTTGAAGATTTGATTTAAATCTCCCTCGAACATCTGGGCTCAGTGTTTTCTTTGTGACGAGATTTGTACCTATGATTTTTCTAGTGGTAAGAGGGATGTTAAGGTTTTCCATTCCTTAGTTAAGTCATAGTTGTCTGGGTACGTATCCGCTTCATGTAAATTCTTTAAATTATTGTCCTAAAATTCATAATATTCTCTTGTCTGTTTACTCTCTGCAGAATCTATGATTATGTCCCCCTTGTCATTTCTATTCATTTCCATTTGTGCTTTTTGAATACTTTGATTAATCTTGCCACAAAGAAGTATCTTATAAACTCCTTGATCCTCTCTATCACAATATAATTTCTATTTCAGTGACTTATTCTTTTCAACGTTTATTTATTTTTGGGACAGAGAGAGACAGAGCATGAACGGGAGAGGGTCAGAGAGAGAGGGAGACTCAGAATCGGAAACAGGCTCCAGGCTCTGAGCCATCAGCCCAGAGCCTGACGCGGGGCTCGAACTCACGGACCGCGAGATCGTGACCTGGCTGAAGTCGGACGCTTAACCAACTGCGCCACCCAGGCGCCCCCAGTGACTTATTCTTTTATGTTTATTATGTCTTTCTATTTCCTTGGATTTATTTTTTTCTCCTAGGCTAAGTTAAGATTGATGCTTGGCTTATTCACTTTGAGCTGTCTTTCTTAATGTAATATTTAAAGCAGTGTAAAATATTTAAATGTAATTAATATAAATATTAAATGATATAATTAATTTACGAATTCCCTTCTTGGTACAATTTTATGTACATCTCACAGGTCTTCATATGTAATCTTTTCATTATAATTTAGTTCTAAGTCTTTAAAAACTTTTTTTTTTAATGTTTATTTTTGAGAGACAGAGACAGAGTGTGAGTGGGGTGGGGCAGAGAGAGAGAGAAAGACACAGAATCTGAAGAGGCTCCAGGCTCCGGGCTGTCAGCACAGAGCCCGACGCGGGGCTCGAACTCACAAGCCATGAGATCATGACCTGAGCCGAAGTCGGACGCTTAACCAACTGAGCCACCCAGGCGCCCCTAGTTCTAAGTATTTTTAATACCCGTTATGATGTGTTTATATTTAATATTTTCACACATATGGTTCTTCCAGGTATATATATTTTTTAAGTTTTTCATTTTAACCCCAGGATGGTCCATACACAGTGTGATATTAGATTCAGATGTCCAATATAGCGATTCAACGCTTCGTATAGGACTCAGGGCTGATCATGGTAAATGTACGCTTAGTCCCCATCACTCGTTTCACCCATCACCCCTCCCACCTCCACTCTGGTGACCATCAGTCTGTTCTCTACAGTTAAGAGTCTGCTTTGTGGTTTGTCTGCTTTTCCTTTAGTTTGTTTCGTTTCTTAAATTTCACATACAAGCAAAGTTATATGCTATTTGTCATTCTCTGACCTGTTTCGCTTAGCCTTATACTCTCTAGCTTCCTCTGTGTTGTTGCAAATGGCAAGATTTCATTCTTTTCATAGCTGAATAATATTCCAGTGTGTGTGTGTGTGTGTGTGTGTGTGTGTGTGTGTGTGTGTGTGTGTATCTCACCTCTTCTGTATCCATTCATCAGTTGATGGACACTTGGGCTGCTTCCATAGTTTGGCTCTTATAAATAGTGCTGCTGTAAACATACAGCTGCATATATCCTTTCTAATTAGTATTTTGTATTTGGGGGGTAAATACCCAGTAGTGTGATGACTGGATCATAGGGCAGTTCTCTTTTTAACTTAAAAATTTTTTTAAATGTTATTTATTTTTGAGAGAGAGAGAGAGAGAGACAGAGACAGAGTGTAAGCTGAGCAGGGGAGGGGCAGAGAGAGAGGGAGACACGGAATCCGAAGCAGGCTCCAGGCTCTGAGCCGTCAGCACAGAGCCTGACATGGGGCTGAAACTCATGAACTGTGAGATCATGACCTGAGCCGAAGTCAGCTGTTTAACTGACTGAGCCACCCAAACGCCCCTATTTTTAACTTAAAAAAAAAATGTTAATTTAGTTTTGAAAGAAAGAGAGTGTGCAAGCAGGGGAGGGACAGAAGAAGAGGGAGAGACAGAATCTGAAGCAGGCTCCATGCTGAGCAAGGAGCCCGTCGTGGGGGCTTGATCTCATGACCATGAGATCATGACCTGGGCCAAAATAAAGACTCGGATGCTTAACCAACTGAGCCACCCAGGTGCCCCTATTTTTAAGTTTTTCAGGAACCTCCATACCGTTTTCCAGAGTGGCTGCACCAATTTGCATTCCCACCAACAGTGCAGGAAGGTTCCCCTTCCCCCATATTCTCACCAGCACCTGTTGTATCCTGTGCTGTTGACTTTAGCCTTTCTGACTGGTATGAGGTGATACGTCATTGTGGTTTTGATTTGCATTTCCCTGATGATGAGTTGAGCATCTTTTCATGTGTCTGTGGGCCATCTGTAGGTCGTCTTTGGAGATCTGTTCATGGCATCCGCCCATTTTTACTCGGATTATTGTTTTTTGGGGTGTTGAATTGTACAAATTCATATAGTTTGGATACTAACCCTCTATTGGATATGTCCTTTGCAAATATCTTTTCCCATTCAGTATATTGTCTTTTAGTTTCATTGATTGTTTCCTATGCTGTGCAGAAGCTTTGTTTGTGTTTTGATGTCCAATAGTTTATTTTTGCTTTTGTTTCCTTTGCCTCAGGAGACTTAGCTAGAAAGATGTGATTAGGCCACTGTCAGAAAAATCACTGCCTGTGTTCTCTTCTAGGATTTTTATGATTTCAGGTCTCACGTTTCGTGTTGAATCTATTTTGAGTTTATTTTCGTGTCTGGTGTAAGAAAGTGGTCCAGTTTCATTCTTTTGCATGTAGCTGTCCAGGTTTCCCAGCACCATTTGTTGAAGAGACTTTTTTCTCGCTGCATATTCTTGCCTCTCTTGTTGAACATTGACTGACCATACAATCGTGGGTTTGTTTCTGGGCTTTCTATCCTGTTCCGTTGATCTATGTGTCTGTTTTTGTGCCAGTACCATACTGTTTTGATTACTGGAGCTTTGTAGTATAACTTGAAATCCAGAATTGTGATGCCTCCAGCTTTGTTTTTCTTTTTAAAGATCGTTTTGGCTGTTTGGATTCTTTCGGGGTTCCTTACAAATTTTAAGATTATTTGTTGTAGTCCTGTGAAAAATGCTGTAGTATTTTGGTAGGGATTGCATTAAGTCTGTAGATTGCTTTGGGTGGTATGGGCATTTTATTTTTTATTAAAAAAATTTTTTTTTAACATTTATTTATTTTTGAGAGACAGAAACAGAGAATGAGCAGGGGAGGGGCAGAGAGAGAGGGAGACACAGAATCTGAAGCAGGCTCCAGGCTCTGAGCCATCAGCACAGAGCCCAATGCGGGGCTCGAACCCACAATCCGTGAGATTGTGACCTGAGCCGAAGTCGGTGGCTTCACTGACTGAGCCACCCAGGCACCCCGGGGTAGTATGGGCATTTTAACAATATTTGTTCTTCAGTTCATGACCACGTGATACCTTTCCATTTGTCTGTGTCATCTTCAGTTTCTTTCATCCGCATTTTATAGTTTACAGGACACAGATCTTTCACCTCCTTGATTAAGTTTATTCCTAGGTATTTTATTATTTTTGGTACAATTGTAAATGGGATTGTTTTCTTAATTTCTCTTTCTGTTGCTTCACTATTGATGTATAGAAATGCAATGGGTTTGTGTACGTTGATCTTGTGTCCTGCGACCTTATTGAATTCATTTATCAATTCTAGTAGTTTTCTGGTGGCATCTTTGGGATTTCCCGTATATAGTGTCATGTCATCTGAAGTGAAAGTTTCACTACTTCCTTACTAATCTGGGTACCTTTTATTTATTTTTCTTGTTCATTTGCCGTGGCTAGGACTTCCAGTACTATGTTGAATAAAAGTGGTGAGTGGACATCCTTGTCTTGTTCCTGATCTTGGGGTGAAAGCTCTTGGGTTTTCACCATAGAGTATGATGTTAGCTGTGAGGTTTTCATATATGGCCTTGATTATGTTGAGGCATATTCCCTCTAAGCCTCGTTTGTTGAGGGTTTTGATCGTGAATGGACGTTATACGTTATTAAATGCTTTCTCTGCCTCTTTTGAAATGATCATATGCTTCTTATTTCTCTTAATGTGATGTGTCATGTTGATTGATTTGCAATTATTGAACCACCGTTGCATCCTGGGAATCCACTCGATCGTGGAAAATGACTTTTTTAATGTATTGCTGGATTTGGTTTGCTAATGTTTTGTTGAGGATTTTTGCATGTGTGTTAATCATACATATTGGCCTATAGCGTGGGTGTGGGTGTGGGTGTGTGGGTGGTATCTTTTCTGGTTTGGGTATCAGGTAGTGCAGATCTTGTAGAATGAATTTGGAAGTTTTCTTCTATTTTCTTCTATTTTTTTTGGAATAATTTGAGAAGAATAAGTATTCATTCTTTAAATATTTGGTAGAATTCACCTGTGAAGCCATTCTGGTCCTGGACTTTTGTTTTTCTGGGAGTTTTTTGATTACTGATTCAATTTCATTGCCGGTAATTGGTTTGTTTAAATTTTCTGTTTCTTCCTTGTTTAGTTTTGTGAGGTTATATGTTTCCAGGAATTTATGCATTTCTTCTAGGTTGTCCAATTTGTTGGTATATCATTTTTCATAATCTCCCATAATCTTTTGTATTTCTGTGATGTCAATTATTTCTCCTGTTTGATCTGATTTTGTTTGAGTTCTCTCTCTCTCTCTTTCTCTCTCTCTCTCTCTCTCTCTCTCTCTCTCTCTCTCTCTCTTTTGGTGAGTCTGGCTAAAGGTTTATCAAGTGTGTTGATCTTTTCAACAAACCAGCTCCTGGTTTCATTGAGGTGTTCTATGGCTTTTCTAGTTGTTATTTCATTTATTCCTTCTCTAATCTTTGTTGTTGCCTTCCTTCTACTGTTTTTGGGTTTTGTGGGTTCTTATTCTAGCTCCTTAGGTGTAAGGTTATTTGAAATTTTTCTTCTTAAGTTTGGCCTGTATTACTATAAACTTCCCTCTTAGAACCACTTTTGCTGCGTGCCAAAGATTTTGGACCATTCTGTTTTCATTTTCATTTGTGTCCATGGATTTTTGGATTTCCTTTTTGGTATCTTGGTTGACCCATTCATTGTTTAGTAGCATGTCCTTTAATCTCCATGAATTTGTGTTCTTTCCAGATTTTTTTCTTAGGATTGATTTCTAGTTTCAAAGCATTGTGGTCAGAAAAGATGCATGGAATAACTTCAGTCTCCTTGAATTTGTTGACATGTGTTTTGTGGCCTAATATGTGCTCTATCCTGAAGAATGTTCCAGGTGCACTTGAAAAGAATGCATATTCTGCTGTTTTAGGATGGAATGTTGTGAATATATCTATTTAATGCATCTGGTCCCATGTGTCCTTCAAAGCCACTGTTTCCTTATTCACACTCTGTTTGGATGGTCTGTCCATTGATATAAGTGGGGTGTTAAAGGTCTCTACTATTATTGTATTACTATCGATTATTTCCTTTGTTTGTTATTAACTGTTTTAAGTATTTTGGTGCTCTCTGTTGGGTGCATAAATATTTACAACTGTTACATCTCATTGGATTGTCCCATCAGTGATTACATAGTGTCTTTCTTTGTCTCTTGTTATCATCTTTGTTTTAATATCTATTTTGTCTAATACAGTAATTGCTAACCTGGCTTTCTTTCCACATTCATTTGTATGATAAATGTTTCTCCATCCCCTCACTTTCAGTCTTTAGGTGTCTTTGCGTCTGAAATGAGTCTCCTGTAGGCAGCATATAGGTGGGTCTTGTTTTCTTTTCGGTCACCCTGTGTCTTTTGATTGGAGCATTTAACCCGTGGACATTCAAAGCAATTATTGATAGGTATGTATTTATTGCCATTTTGTTACTTGTTTTATGATTGTTTTTGTAGTTCTTCTCTGTTTCTTCTCTTGCTCTCTTCTCTCATTGTAAGTTGGCTTTATCTTTACTGATATATATGGAGTCCTTTCTCTTCATTTTTTTTTTTTTTGCATATCTATTACCGGTTTTTGATTTGTGGTTACCGTTAGACTTCTATGTAACATCTTCTGCATGTAACAGACTATGGTAAGTTGATGGTTGCTTAATTTTGAACCCAATCTTCACTCCTCTCCCCTCCTTGTTTTAGGTATATGGTGTCATATTTTAATCCTTTTATTTTGTGAGTCCCTGGACTGATTTTTACAGATATACTTACTTTTACTGTGTTGTGCTTCCTACTTTCCTTAGTCTTGCTTATGGTCTTTCCTTTCCACTCAGAATCCCCTTTAACATTTCTTGTAGGGCTGGTTTGTGGTCATGAATTCCTTTAAACTTTGTTGGTTTGAGAAACTCTATTTCTCCTTCTATTCTGAATGACTGCCTTGCTGGATAGAACATTCTTGGCTGCAGGCTTTTTCCTTTCAACACTTTGAATATATCATTCTACTCCCTTCTGACTTGCAAAGTTTCTGCTGAAAAATCTGCTCATAGCCTTATGGGGTTTCCCTTGTATGTGACTGCTCTCTTTTTTGCTTTAAAAATTCTCTCTTTCGTGCTACTTTTTGCCATCTTAATTACTACATGTCTTAGTGTGGACCTCCTTGCACTGATTTTGTTGGAGGATCTCTGTGCCTTCTGGATCCGGGTTTCTGTTTCCTTCCCCAGATTTGGGAAAATTTCAGCTATTATGTCTTCAAATAAATGTTCTGTCACCCTTTTCTTTCTCTTCTCCTTCTAGGATGACTATAATGCACATGAAATTATGCTTGATGGTATCACTGAGGTCTCTAAGTCTATTCTTATTTTGCATAATTGTTTTTCACTCACCTGCTCAACTTGAAGGCTTTCCATTATTCTGTCTTCCAGGTCATTGATTTATTCTTCTATCTCATCTTGTCTGCTGTTTATTCTGTTTAGCATATTTTTATTTCATTCATCATGTACTTCATCTCTGATTAGTTCCTTTTTGTCGCACCGTTAAGGATCTCACTGATATCCTCCACTCTTTTCTCAAATCCAGTGAGCATCTTTATGACTATTACTTTAAATTCTCTATCAGACATATTACTTACGTCAGTTTTGCTTGGGTCTCTTGCTGTGGTTTGGTCCTGTTCTTTCATTTGGGACATAGTCCTCTGTCTCCTCATTTTCTCTAACTCTGTGTCTGTTTCTCTGTGTTAGGACAGACAGCTGTTTACTGCACTTGAAAGTAGTACAGTGAAGAAGGAGGACCCTCTTCTTATGAAGAAGAGGTTCTCTAGTTCCTGGTAGTGCAGTGTCCCCTGTTCACCAGAACCTGGTGCTTCAGGGGTGTGTCCTATGTGTGATGTGTGTGCCCATCTGTTGTGGCCGAGTCGCTTTTTCCTTCAGTCCAGTCATCTGCAGTGATTCTCCTTGCTTACTCTGGGCAGGGTTTGGTTCCTGTGGTGTTAATGGGCCACTCTTAGGATGCCTTGGACTTGACTTGAGTCAGACCAGGCGTTTGCCAGAGATGCAATAGCACCAAACTGCACGGCACCTTCCCTGTGTTGTCCCCTGAGAATCTTTCATTGGTGGGCGGGGCCTGCAGTCAAACCAGATGTCTGTCTCCAGCCCACTCCGGGGCCACAGGCCGACTGCTGTGGGTGGTTATCTTTCCCCTCCAGGGAAGAAGTCCCTTTGGGGTGGTGCTGGCCACCATATTGGATTGCTCGCACACTCCCAGGCCTATGGCATTGCCTTGTGTGGGCTCTGGCCAAGAGCGTATTGGGGAGCATGGTAACCAAACACAACATGGTGGGAACAGAATGGCGGGGCAGCTGAGCTAGCAAATTAGGTAGCAAGTTCCACACGTGGCTGTGTGTTTATGCTGGGGGGTGGGGGAAGGAACTGGCACCTGCCAGTTTCTTGGTTCCTGGAGGAGTTCCCCAGCTATTTCTGTGTCTCTGGGGCATGCTGTAACATTAGTAAGTAACTCTCCCTCCTGTATCCCCCAGGCACCTTTCAAAGTGCTGCTTCTCTGCTGCATTTCCCCTTGGCCTCCCCGCCCTCCCAGAGCCAAGCCCACTGACTTTTTAAAAGTCCAGGTTTCGGGGCGCCTGGGTGGCGCAGTAGGTTAAGCGTCTGACTTCAGCCAGGTCATGATCTCGCGGTCCGTGAGTTCGAGCCCCGCGTCGGGCTCTGGGCTGACGGCTCGGAGCCCGGAGCCTGTTTCCGATTCTGTGTTTCCCTCTCTCTCTGCCCCTCCCCCGTTCGTGCTCTGTCTCTCTCTGTCCCAAAAATAAATAAAAAACGTTGAAAAAAAAATTTTTTTTTAAAAAAAGTCCAGGTTTCAAGTTCCACTAGTTGTAAGAACTCACAAAATTTAAACCCTCTGGTTTTCAAAGCCTAATGTTACGAGGATTAATCGTCTCCATGTGGGCTCTCTGGTGGGGGGTGGGGGGTGTGTTTCTCACCCTTCACTGTGCCCTCAGTTTCCTCCCTCCTGTGGACAGTCTGGAAAGTCCATGTAGTTCTGACCATGTCTCTGCCCTTCCTACCCTCTTGGATGTGGCCTCTTCTATTTAGTTATATTCCACTTTGGTGGCAGATTGTCACTTTTGCCTTGTAATTGTGTCACTTTTTGCTTCATATATTTTAAGGGTGTGTTACATGAGCATACACAGCTTGACTTTTTATATCTTTCCAGCAAATTGGAACTTTCAGCCACACGTTAAAATCGTCTTTATTACTAACTATATTTCTCATATTAAAGCCTGTTTTGTCTCATATTAATATAACTAAACCAATTTCCTCTGTATGATATGAGCTTGGCGTCGCTCATTGTATCCTTTGACTTTTAATCTTTCTGTGCCTTTATATTAGAGATTACTTTTTAATGATCAGCATAGAACTGAATGTTTTATTCACCTTAATATGTATCTTTTAGCTGGGGGGGGTGTTCATTAATATCTATTCTGCTACCATTTTATTATATAGTTTCTATTTTTTTTTTCTTGCCTCCTTTGAGGTTGAATTTTACATTGTTTTTTTTTTTTTAATTCTCTTTTTTTCCTTGTGCTAATTTGGATGTTATATGATCGAGGTCTACTGTTCTTATGGTTACCATAGCTATTTTAAATTTTTTTTTTTAACGTTTATTTATTTTTGAGACGGAGAGAGACAGAGCATAAACGGGGGAGGGGCAGAGAGAGAGGGAGACACAGAATCGGAAGCAGGCTCCGGGCTCCGAGCCGTCAGCCCAGAGCCCGACGCGGGGCTCGAACGCACCGACCATGAGATCGTGACCTGAGCCGAAGTTGGACGCGTTACCGACTGAGCCACCCAGGCGCCCCTACCATAGCTATTTTAATAAGCATCCTTGAAAGGAATAAATGTGTCAGTACTGGTACTCTCCTCACAGTCAATAGGAAGTCTTTAGAATAGTTTGATCTCAACCATTGATTCATCAAATTATGTTCTCCTTCCCAGCGATTTCGGTTATGCTCTATTATTTATTTAATCACCACAATTCTACTTCATTTTTATACACTCAATATTTATTTAAATCCGCCTACATATTTACCAATACCTTTTGCTCGTTGCATCTGTCTACACTACAGACCACTTTCCTGAGTTACGGTCATTAGAAGTTCCATTATTTTAAGAGTCTATCGGTGAAATTCTCATTCTTTCTTTGCCTGAAAATGCATGTATTTTCTGCTTTTACTTGGGGGCAAAAATGGCTTTGTAGAAAAGGGATTTCTAGGATAAAAGCTCTTTTCTGTGAGTTTATTGAAAACAGCATTCCACCGTGTTCCAGACGCCATTTTTACTTCTGAGTACTCAGCCATCTGCGTTTTGGGGGGATTTTTGCTTTTTGGTTTGGTTGGTTTGGCTTGGTTTGGTAGAAGTCAGTCTTTGCTCTACAGCTAATTGGCTAATTTTAAGATCTGCATTTCCTTTTTGGTAAAGGTATCACTAGGAAGGACCTTGAGGGTTTCTTGATATGCCACCTGGAATTTGGTGGGTTTTCTCGAACTTACATTGTCTTTCAGCAATTCAAGAAAATTCTCAGCCAAGATCTCAGAGGTTGCTTCTTGCTCATTCTCTCTCTCTTGCTTTCTTCTGAGCTCTTACTAAACTTATGTGAGGGTTTTTTTTGTTGTCACCATCGTCCATGTATTTTAATGAATTTCATAATTTACAGCTTTCTGTCTCCACTGCAGTTTGGATAACGTCTCCGCTTTTATCACCCAGTGGTCTCATTCTCTCAGCTTTGTTTAAATCTCCCGTTGAATCCATTCATTGAGCTTTAAATTTTAATTATACGTTCCAGTTTTAGACCTTCTGTTTCATTTTTATAAAATTTTGCTTACTCATTTTTGTATTTTCTTGTTCTTTGCTCAAATATCAAGGGTTCTCTTTCATTCAATTTTTTCAGTTTTTTAAAAAATTTTTTAAAAAATGCTTATTTTTGAGAGAGAGACAGATTGTCGGTGGGAGAGAAGCAGAGAGAAAGGGAGACAGAATCAGGCCTGAAGCAGGCTTCAGGCTCCAAGCCGTCAGCCCAGAGCCCGATGCAGGGCTGGAACCCACGAACTGCGAGATCATGACCTGAGCTGAAGTCAGATGCTGAACTGACTGAGCCACCCAGGTGCCCCTCAATTTTTTTCAGTTTTAGAGTACATTCATTAGAAGATGATCTTAAGACAACTTCTGCTTTGACAGTTTAAAACTGTTTTGTTTCTCTGTGCCATAGATTAAGGGTAACATAAAGACCTACCAACAATTATTAGCTTCTTTCTCCTGGAATTGGCTGTCGGCATAGCACAGTATGATCATTTTTGAATTGCTAAAACACATATTAAAGGCTTTGTCTGCTTCTCTTCACAAAGTAATGCCATTACAGCCTATAATTTTCAGTAAGTTTTGTCACTTCTCAGAAGGCAAAGGTCCATGCACGATCACAGAGTCTGGATATATTTGGAGAGCCTCTGAAATCGCCTCTCTTCCTGCCAGTTCAGGCAATGCTGAATTTATATTAGAACTTAAAATACGAGGTCAGGGGCAGGAACTGTGACCTATGGAGACTAGGTGCTTATTTAGGCTTCTGAAGGGTGATTCCTAACAGCGAACATTTCTGCCTCTTTTTTTAAGTTTTGTTTATTTAAGTGATCTCTACACCCAACATGGGGCTCGAACTCCCAACCCTGAGATCAAGAGTCACACGCTCTTCCGACCAAGCCACGTAGGCACCTCGAGAGCATTTCTGTCTTAACTGATACATTGTGCTCAGAAGGATGAAGGTATTTTTTCTTCGTCTTGAATTGGTGTCTGAGAAACTACGAGGAAGGCACTTTTTCCTGCTACATGGGTCAGAGACAATTAAACAAGACACTTCAACAGGAACTTCTTGGTTTTTTTTTAAAATATGTTAAAGATTGCGATTTTAGGGGCGCCTGGGTGGCGCAGTCGGTTAAGCGTCCGACTTCAGCCAGGTCACGATCTCGCGGTCCGTGAGTTCGAGCCCCGCGTCAGGCTCTGGGCTGATGGCTCAGAGCCTGGAGCCTGTTTCCGATTCTGTGTCTCCCTTTCTCTCTGCCCCTCCCCCGTTCATGCTCTGTCTCTCTCTGTCCCAAAAATAAATAAACGTTGAAAAAAAAATTTTTTTTTAAAATAAAAAAAAATAAATAAATAAAGATTGCGATTTTATAGTTGGACTTCCAATATTTGAAGTCTTTGCAGGTTGAATCCCACTGTTTCTGCTGGCTCCAACTCTTGGTGACTTTTTTCCTTGTGTACTTCATGACTTTTGATTGTAAGCGTCACGTTCCTTGGGATTTTATTTGCGGGAATCCTTTGAGGATTGGAATCTGGTTGCATTCCTCCAGGAAAGGTCTGTATCTGTTTCTGCCAGTCTTCGAGGGGCTCTTCCAACCCCAGACCACCTATACTTCAACTTGCAGGGGTGTACTTAGTGCCCAGGAGAAAGCAGGAAACTTCCATCCTTACCCTTTCTGTGTTTTGTTTCTCATACGCCCTTACGGTGTCGAGATTTCACATGCAGCCTCCTACCAGCCTCCTCAGCTCGTGGGGGCCCCAGGCTGAATCACCAGGTTCCCACATCCCACAAAGCCATCAGAATAGCAGC
Organism: Herpailurus yagouaroundi; assembly: GCF_014898765.1. NCBI lineage: Eukaryota > Metazoa > Chordata > Mammalia > Carnivora > Felidae > Herpailurus > Herpailurus yagouaroundi. Next base: position 7,108,134 of record NW_024412439.1, on the reverse strand, counting down.
TCAAGGTCTCCAGTGTTGAGTAGAAACCATCACAGGAAAGACCGATGGGAGCCTTACTCAGTGCTTGCTTTCACTACACCTTCAGCCTCCAGAGATTCCTTGATTTCTTGCCACTTTAGCGATGCATTTTCACGGTTTGGGTGGAGGGGTTATTTATCCATATTATCGCATGCATTGTACAGTTGTCTCCAACTTCCTCTCCCGGTTGCTCGGCAGTCAGGGCTTTCCTGGACCACTCCACCGAAACCACCCTTGTCAAGATCACCAGTGATGGCCATATGGCCTAATCCTGTGGCCATGACCACCTTCATCTTACTCGTACCCATCAGCAGCGTTTGGCATAGCTGATTATCCTGTCTTTCCCAAAGAGCTTCTTTGTGTGGCTTTCGGGATACCTCACTTTTATTATTTGTCTTCGGTCTCACTGGCCGTGCCCTCTTGGTCTCTTTGGCTGGGCTCATCTCCCCTTCTAGGCATCAAGATGCATTTCTGAAATCTCAATCCTGAACTCTACCTACATTCTTATTCCAGATGAGACCTAACTCGTCCCTGTAAATGCACCTGTGTGCCGATAACTACCCAATTTATATTTTCAGCCTCAGCTCTCCGGAACTCAAGACTTCCAGGCAACTGACCCACAGATATCCCCCCTAGGTGTCCAGTGTCTGTGAGGCATCTTACACACAATACATTTAAGACTGACTCCTCCTCCACCTTCTCCGTCCAGAAAACCCCAGTCTTCGCCAGTTCTTCCCCAAATCTGTACATGACATCACCATTGACCCCATCTCCAGCAGTTGTTACTGATTTCTCTCATCCCCTCGTGTCTCCCCTCCAGTCCATCAGTGGGTCCTCTAGCATCTCCGTGTGAAATTACCTTGAACCTGACCACCGCTCCAGTCCACCTTCCAGGCCAAAGTCGACATCATCATCATCATCTTCTGTCACAACCACTAGAGCCCCTAAATGCCCTCCTGGCTTCCATTCCTGTCTCTCCATATCCAATGCCACCATCACCACCTCCGGCTACAACTTGTTCTCCTCCAGCTACAGATCTTTTGAAAATCTACTTCTCCAGGGCCTGGGTGGCTCAGTCGGTTGAGTGTCCGACTTCGGCTCAGGTCATGATCTCACGGTTCGTGGGTTTGAGCCCTGTGTCGGGCTCTGTGCTGACAGCTCGGAGCCTGGAGCCTGCTTCGGATTCTGTGTCTCCCTCTCTCTCTCTCTGCCCCTCCCCTGCTCATGCTCTGTCTCTCCTTGTCTCAAAAACATTAAAAAAAATTTTTTTTGAAAACATACTTCTCCAACTCAGATTTCTCGTGCTTATGATGAAATCTGGACTCCATCTGGACTCCTCGCCCTGGCGAACAAGGCCCTGCAGCGTCTGACCCCTGTTGATTTCCTCACCCCTCCTCCGTGATTCCCCGATTCCTCGTCTGTTTCTGCCCGCTGACCTTTCTCCTTTCCTTCAAATATGTCAGACTGGGGGCGCCTGGGTGGCGCAGTCGGTTAAGCGTCCGACTTCAGCCAGGTCCCGATCTCGCGGTTCGTGAGTTCGAGCCCCGCGTCGGGCTCTGGACTGATGGCTCAGAGCCTGGAGCCTGTTTCCAATTCTGTGTCTCCCTCCCTCTCTGCCCCTCCCCCATTCATGCTCTGTCTCTCTCTGTCCCAAAAATAAATAAACGTTGAAAAAAAATTTAAAAAAAAAACAAAAAAACAAAAAAAAAAACAAATATGTCAGACTGAATCCAGCCTCGGTGCCTTGACTCATGCTGTGCCCTGTACTCAAAAGCTCTTTTCCCGTTTTTCTTTCTGTGGCTTACTCCTTCACACAATTTCCATTTCTGCTCAACTAGCACCTCTGTAGAAAGACCTTCACTGACCACTCCACAGAAAATTGGACTCTCCTTAGTCTCTGTCCCCTTATAGCTCTCAAAGCCATGTGAAACTATACAATTTACTTCATTGATTTGTTTCCTATTTTTCCTATGAGAATGTACGCTTTATAAAGTCAGAGCTTTAGTTTCCCTTATTTATCATTCTTTTTTTTATTTTATTTTTTTTTTAACGTTTATTCACCTTTGAGAGACAGAGCACAAGTGGGGGAGGGGCAGAGAGAGGAAGACACAGAATCCGAAGCAGGCTCCAGGCTCCGAGGTGTCAGCATAGAGCCCCATGCAGGGCTCAAACCCGTAAACCGTGAGATCATGACCTGAGCTGAAGTCAGCTGCTTAACCGACTGAGCCACCCAGGCACCCCTCTCTCATTTATCATTCTGTCCCCAGAAACTGGAGCCATGGTTGGGCTCGAATATTTGATACATTGATGTATCTCATTCTATGTAATAGATGCTCGATAAATATTTTTGAAATAAAGACTGAATCTCACTTAACTCCCACCATAACCAGTGAGTTTTTCCAATCATATAGGTGAGGAAACTGAGGCCCAGAGATGTTAAATGACTTGGCCGTGGTTACACATCTAGTGAGTGTCCAAATCAAACCCAAGTGTGGTATGACTTTCGAGGCCATGATATTTTTTTTTCCCAGTGTTTTGAAATTTTTTTTCCTAAATTTCACCTTGAAATAATGTCAGACTTAAAAAAAAAAAAAAAAAGTTGCCAAAACTGTACAGAGCTCACGTGTACCTTCCCTGAGCTTTCTCAAATGATGTCATCTTCTCTAATCATAAGGTAGTTCTCAAAACCAGAAAGTTGATGTTGGTGTAGAACTAGTTTCTGATGTACAGGCCTTCCTCCCATTTCACCAGTTGCCCCACTAACGTGTCCTCTCTCCTCCGGCGTGGAGGTCCCGGTCTCTGTCTTTCACGGCTGTGAAAACACGACCGTGACCCTTCCGAAGAGGGCCGCATTCTCGCCGTCCGGGTCTAGTGTATGCACAGTGCTAGGCACATGGAAAGTGTTTGGCAATGATGGCTGTTCTTGTCGGGGAAATACATCAACCTTCCTTTTGAGGAGTGGGAGGGGAAGGCTTCTTCACGTTCTGTTTGCTTCGCTTAGCTTGGCCGACCTTGAAGTGTTTATAAGAAATACCGAGAGCGGCATGCTCAAGAAAGTTGAAAAAGGAGATTTCAAAGGATTGGTGGAGATTATGGGGCACCTTATGGCTCTGAAAGAGTGGCAGAACCGCACTGATGAGATGTTCGAGCCCTTGAAGCACACTATTGAGCTGCTAAAGACCTATGAACAAGAATTGCCAGAAACGGTGTTGAAGCAGCTGGAGGTCAGTGCACAGTTTGTTTCCTGAATAAAAGAAACAGAGGGAAGGCTTCTGGACCGCAGAGTGGGGTGAGGTTGGGGCGAGGCGAATGAGAAACGGGGCCGGGTGAGGACCCACGGCTCGCGATTTGGAGCCGTCCGTGTAATGGCTGTGCGCTCTCGAGGGCCTTCCGGAAACTCCGTAAGTACGAAACGGCACGGTGTTGGCGATAGATGGGACAATTGGCGTGGGTGAAGGGTTTTGGCGGTTTCGTTTTGTTTTGTGTTTTCTTTTTTAGGGATGACTGAAAGTTTTGATTCAGAGAAAGGAAAGCAGGTCTGAGGAGTGCTAAGATGACCTTAAGGGGATGTGGGGCCTGAAAGAAACCAGTCAAGCAGTACTGTGAGGCAATACAGAAAAAGGGCACAGGTTCCTGGGTCAGAGGCTGAGGGCAAGGAGGATATGCCAGAGTCAGAAGGAGATGATAGCCAGGCAAGCAGGCGACCACGGAGATGGGTCAGAACTGTAGGGGACGGGCACGCCGTGCCGTGCCGTCACAGTGTGGCATCCTAGCGTTGATAAAGACGTCTGGGCACCTGTCCAGCTTCAGGCCTGCGGGTGATGGGCGGGGAGGGGGGGGGGGCGGGCAGAGCGTGGGTCTGACCGGACCGTGGTCGTCTTCACAGGAGCTGCCTGAGCAGTGGGACAATGTGAAGAAGATGGCCATCGCTGTGAGGCAGCAGGTGGCCCCGCTGCAGGCGAACGAGGTGGCCGCCCTCCGTCAGAGGTGCTCAGCCTTTGACGTTGAACAGCAGCAGTTCTGGGAGCGATTCCGCAAGGAAGCTCCCTTCAGGTATGGACCACCCCCCCCCCACCCCCCCGCCCCCCCCGCATCAGCACAGCCTCCTTTCTGGTAAACATGGCGGTCTTTGGGTTTCCGAGGGTCTTTCGGTTGAGTTCTTGGATCTTCTGGTGTCTAGCAGGGGAAGACTTGTTTCTAGTCTTCCCTCCCACTTAGATCGGCTGGTTAGAACCTGGTGCTGATGTGAGCAGAGCCCCGTATGAGATGACCAAAGGTTGTACAAACACCGTGCCTTAAAAACAGAAGCCTAGAGGCGCCCGGGGGGGCTCAGTCGGTTGAGCGTCCGACTCTTGATTTCGGCTCAGGTCGTGATATCACGGTTTATGAGATCGAGCCCTGTGTCGGGTTCTGTGTCAACAGCTCAGAGCCTCCTTGGGATTCTCCCTCTGTCTCCCTCCCTCTCAAATAGATAAACTTTAAAATAAAAAAAGTCTCAAAGTTCTGTGTCCCCGAACTGTGTGTGATAAAAATCACAAGGTATTTTACAAAGCCACTAGTATTCTAAATACCCACAGACTCGTGTTCTTTTGGTTTAAAAGTGGCTGGGAGCATTTTGAAATAATTTTGGAAGGCACTTTGGAAGACCAAAGGAAGGATTTGAGGGGCGCCTGGGTGGCTCAGTCAGTTAAGCATCTGACTGCGGCTCAGGTCATGATCTCATGGTTTGTGAGTTCGAGCCCCGTGTCAGGCTTTGTGCTGACGGCTCAAAGCCTGGAACCTGCTTCAGATTCTGTGTCTCCCTCTCTCTCTGCACCCCGCCACTCCCACTCTGTCTCTTTCAAAAATAAATATTAAAAAAAAAAGGAAGGATTTGAGGTGAAGGATTTCTTTCTCTCTCTGCTTAGTAATGCTCAGACCCCTCCCCACTCATGATAAGGGGTCTTAAAACAATTATAGGACGAATGACCCCATTCACACGTGCTCACATTGTGCACACACGAGTTTCGCATGACTCCTACCTTGATGGAGAAGTGTACCAGGGGTCTGTCCCTGGTCCTCTGCTCAGCGTCAGTGGCTCCAACCAGGAGACCAAGCTGGTTCTCAATGTCCCGTGTCTGCTGATGCACCAGCTGAGATGGGTCCCCTCCCTTACTCCAGTTCCATGACTCACTTTCTGGTTCCCTCGCTGAGATTCCTGCCGGGTTTCCTCTACGGTTTTGGACGGACGAGCTTAGACATCTCAGCGCTGGAAAACGCCATGCTGGTGAAGAGTGACAAACCTTTTAACTGTCAAGGGCACTTACCCAGAAAAAAACAACATCACACAGGGAGACAACACGCTAAAGCAACAAATGAAGCCAAAAAAAAAAACAAAAAAAAAAAAAAAAACAACGAAAAAACAACCATCACAACGTTAGTGGAAGGAAATAGGGCGTAATGATTAAGCATGTGGACTCTGGATTCAGGCCGCCTTGCATCTGCTCACAAGTCTATGACTTACTGTGTGTCAGGAAGCTCACCAGCTCTGAGCTTTAGTTCCCTCGCCTGTAAAATGGGGTTCATGATAGCATCCGTCTCATAAGGTTGTTGACAGAATTAAGAAGTAATCTTTGTGGGGCGCCTGGGTGGCTCAGTCAGTTAAGCGTCCGACTCTTGATTTTGGCTGAGGTCATGATCTCGTGGTTAACGAGTTCGAGCCCTGCGTCGGGCTCTGTGCTGACAGCATGGAACCTGGTTGGGATCCTCTCTCTCTGCCCCTCCCCTGCTTACGCTCTCTCAGAATAAACAAACTATTTTTTAAAATATTTTTAAGTTTATTTTGAGAGACTGCACGAATGGAGAAGGAACAGAGAGAGAGAGAGAGAGAGAGGAAGGCAGAGAATCCCAAGAGGGAGAGAATCCACGCAGGGCTTGATCTCACGAACTTGTGAGATCGTGACCTGAGCCCAGATCAAGAGTCGGATGCTTAACCGACTGAGCCACCCAGGTGCCCCACTAAATAAATGAGCTTAAAAGAAAAAGAAGTAATCTTTGCAAGTATTTAGCGTAGTATCTGGCACTAAGATGACCAACCATCCTGGTTTTCCCTCGGCCCTTCTGGTTTTAGCGCTGGAAGTCTCACATCCAGAGAAGATTCCCTGTTCCAGGCAGATCAGAACTGTCGGTCGCCCAGCATGGCGCACGGGCACGGCCTACCTATTCCTATTCGCCACTCCTCAAACGTACACCGAGTGGCTCCTATCTCCCAATTACCATACCTGGGGCTAGAGAGAACGAGACGAATGTTTCACGAGGCAGGGAACGGCAGAGCAACCTGGGGACAAGACCTCCAGTACTTTGTAAAGGTCCTCAGGTGCTTCCACTGCGCAGCCAAGTTTGAGCCTTGCTGCCCTATGGGGAAGTAACTGGTTCCCTTTTAAGCAATCGTGCCAGGGCGTAAAATTCCAGATGAGTCCACATCCCTTTAGCATAATGGTCTTTGGAGCCGTGCCCTTGCTCCAAGGAAGCATCTGTTGCACCACACATTGGTGAAGCTCTTTGGGGACTGTTCTTTCCGAGTCTGAGACATATTCTCTTGACTCTCCTTTGGACATGCAATTGGATATTTGAATTTTAACACCTATCACGCAGAGCCAAAGCTGGTGAGGGGGTTGGGTTATGGAGCTGTGTGATACTTGCTTAGCGTTAACAATCACACCCACGGCAACAGCCGTAAGAAAGAGAGGAAAAGACACTAATATCTCTGCCTCAACTGTCCCTTACAAAATTTTTCAAGAGAAGGGTCCCAAAGATACGTGGTGAAATGTTTTCCCAAATGGACTCCGGATAACTGCTCGAGAGGACACGACGTCCGTTTGCTGGTGTGATTTTGCGTACCTGTTGGAAACGCGGTATCCCTCCTTCGTAGTTAGGTCGCGTACGTGTGTTGATCGACTGGTGGCGTTTTTGTAACGTGATGGCTGCGATTGAGTTTGTTTTCTTTCTTAGCACCCGTATCTGCCGGCTGGGTGGATATTGCTTCTCTGAGCTGGGTTTTCCAAATCCGCATCTGTGAATTTGACATGCAGATGAGGCCTCGCAAGAGAACACTTTGAAAAGAGCTGCTCACAGCAGCATGGAAAGCCAAACATTACTTCAATTGTGATGCGTTCTTCTCCTCGGCAAGAAAACATCAGGACTGGGGCAGAATTGTGGATTTATGGCTGAAGGGAATCTTAGTGGGAATCAACTCAAGGCTTGTTGTCTTTTTGGGCTTGGTGTATGCAAATCTGTGTGTTTGACATTTTAAGGCTGTGTGTATGGCAAAGGGTTTTAATTCTGGCGCCTTCACTTTTAGATCATTTAAGAGTTTCTAAAATGCAGACCGTGGCACTTTCCTCTGCGAGTGCAAGTTTCGGTTCCTCATTATGTTGCAGGTTAAGCTCACACTGATCTTGTCTTTGAGGAGGAAAAACAAAGTATCTCATTAGGCTCCTGAAGCCTGTCAGGTGCTGGTTGATGTCTGGTTGCTTGGGTTGAGTTTCTTCGTGTCCAAGTCTTACTGTAGTTGTTAACTCTGAGCTGTATCAGCATATTCCGAGCTGAGCTCCCTGACTCCGTAGTAATTGGCTAACTCCTCATATTCAGATTCAAGGACTTTTCACAGCTCTTAAAGTCCGGAGGCGGACTGTCCCCTTTGAGCAAAAGGAATGTCTCCACGCTCCAGTGGCCTTCTCTGGCTCAGTGTCCTAACCTTGAGTGCAGTCTTCCTGACCTTAAGGAATGATGCCATGGCACATAACCGGTTGCCTTTCCCACATCGAGACCAAGGTTATCTACCCACGGCTTTCTTAGCCAAAGCACTCGATCTCGGTGAGCTACTGCTCAGTGGAGACCATTAGTGTTTTCAGCCGGCTGGCAGCCGGATTCCGTGAACGATCGAGAGAGCTTTCTTGAAGGTACCCTCCCTTTGGGTACTATCGTGCATGACAACTAGAGAAAGCAAAGCTTTCCAGATAGCCCAGTGCAGCAGGCGTGAGGAAAGAGGGTCCTCAGTCTTGCTTGCACGGTGTCTGTTGTCTCTTCAGTAGCTGGAGAAAAGAAGTGCTCATCGTTAGATCTCCCACAACATGTCGCAGTCCTGAGACAAGTCATTAGTTCAGCTTCACCCTGTTCTTCCAGTTCATCGGATTCATTCACACGATTCAGGCTTCCGCAGAGCAGGAGAGGTCGTGGTCTCAACAGTGGGGTCACCAAAAAAGGATATTGTGCTGGGATTTTAAGATAATACACGCTCAAAAAAAAAAAAAAAAAAACCACCAAAAAAAAAAAAAAAACCCATACTTTCTGACCTCAGAGACAATTTCAAAAATGAGTACTTAGACACATTCATTGGAGGGGCGTCTGGGTGGCTCAGTTGATTGAGCATCTGACTCTTTTTTTTAATGTTTTTAATGTTTACTTTTGAGACAGCATGAGTGGGGGAGTGGCAAAGAGGGAGACACAGAATCCGAAGCAGGCTCCAGGCTCTGAGCTGCCAGCACAGAGCCCGACGCAGGGCTCGAACCCACAGACTGTGCGATAACGACCTGAGCCGAAGTTGGACCCTCAACTGACAGAGCCACCCAGGCACCCCGCATCCGACTCTTGATTTCAGCTCAGGTCATGGTCCCAGCATTGTGGGATAGAGCCCTGCGTTGGTCTCCATGCCAAGCATAGAGCCTGCTTAAGATTCCCTCTCTCTCCCTCTGCCCCTCACCCCACTCTCTCTTTCTCAAAAAAACAAAAACAGGGGTGCCTGGGTGGTTCAGTCAGTTAAGCATCCAACGTCAGCTCAGGTCATGATCTCACGGTTTGTGAGTTCGAGCCCCGCGTCAGGCTCTGTGCTGACAGCTCAGAGCACAGAGCCTGCTTCAGATTCTGTGTCTCCCGCTCTCTCTGCTCTTCCCCCACTCATGCTCTGTCTCTCTCTCTCCCCTTCAAAAATAAATAAAAACATTAAAAATTTTTTTAAATAAAAACAGAAAAAATAAAGCGAAAGACATGTCCATTGGGTGGCCGACTTTAACCTCCCCCAAGGAGGCAGTTCACACCCCCTGTTGGAGATGGTGCTTGAGCCAGTGGGAAAGGGAGGATTAGCCATTGGGAAAAGAAGTTGGAGGTGAGGTTATTCCAGTCATAGGAAGCAGAACACTCAAAGGCACCAAAGGGTGAAAACGTGAGGAACAGTTGGATGGCCCCATGTGTGCATGGCTGGGATGCTGGAAATGGGGGTGAGAACAGAGCGGTTCACGGAACCAGATTCTGACCGTGATCAACCACTGAGGAGCCTAAGCATGAGGACAACGTGGTGTGAACACCACTGGCCTGTGGCTGCGGAGAACGGGGTGGAGCGAGACCCACTCAGGGCCAAGTGCTCGGTGGGAGGGTGATGGTGGCAGCCCAGGAGAGAAGCAGTCCCCATGGACTGATGCGATGGCATTGACAATGGAGAGAGGACAGATTGGAGAGAGATTTGGGAGGGGAATAGGTGTGTTGATTGGGTACGAGAGGTGAGCAGGGAGGAGAGACTGGTACAGTTCTCTGTCTTCTATCCTGGACCACTAAGTGCAAGGCACTCTTTCACTGCTCACCCAGGTGGGGGCCACCGATGGGGAAGAACTGAAAGACCCCAGGCTCGGTTCGGATGAGTTGAGTCTTAAGATTCCCGTCAGGTACCAAGCAGGGGTGTGTTTGTTTTTGAACACACAGGTGTGGTTCTGAGGTTAAACATTTACCACCCACTGGCTTCCCGAGAATTAATTTAAATCACTCACTCCTCCCACTCCCTCCACACACACCTACGTCTGGGTCAGGCCTGAGTCGATCATTCTTCTGAGATCGTACGCACAAGCGCCGAATTTCCATTTCTCTCCATTATAATTTTTATTCATCCGGACATTGCAGGCCTTTCTCTCCTTAGATTAAAATACTTTTGCATTATTGTTTCAATTTCAAAGACTTACTGCACCCCGTTCCCTCCGATTGCTTTCTTGTTCTCCTACTGTATCGCTCCCCTAGGATTCGGAGAACCGCTTCCAGCTTATTAGGCACATTAATCAGGGCTGTGAACATCCTGACGGTGTGCACCAGAGTTTTGAAATGGGAAGAGGGTTACCTGCCCTCGTGTCTTGGGATTCTTTTCACCACTTAGGCCAAATTAACTTTTATGTGTGCTCAGCTGCAGGAAATGACTGTCCACAAATTTAAACCATAAACAAAAATTACACCACGCGGTAGACGACGTCAGGAGTAGGTCTGACAAGGAATCGCCTCTGACAGACATCTGAGATGCTGCTGTTGATTTCAGGGTGTTCGCACGGGCTAAGGAAAGAATGGTTAGAAAGACCATTCATTTTCTCCTGTGTGTGCCCCGAACACCCTGAGAGCTCACGACTTCCCTCGTAAGTTATTCCTGAATTATATACGCCATTCGTAGATTAAACAGAATGTGGGCTTTTAGACGTTGGCCCACAAGGATCTTGTACCAACAGCAAGAAGCTAAATTCGCTTTCCAAGTCGCTCCAGTCAAGATAAAAAGTAGAACCTACACACTCGAACAATCAGTCTTTGGAAATGAAGAATAAGGAGAAAAAAACCAGCCGTGCACTTGATCTTTCCTACCGGACCACTTGCCATGAGGACATTACATTTCATTTCTTCTGGTTCTTTTCCCACTCCTCTCCTGGGGGTGGGGGGGAGGAAGCTCCTTGCCTAGACAGACAAAGGTCCCCCTTCAGCTCTGAGAACTTCAACCTCCAGTCCTGTTCCAGAACCCTGGGGGGACGGAGACCAGCGAAGACGCACCATGATGTTCGGCCTCATCCTCTGAAGACAAGTCCACAACCGTAGCACAGAAGCCAAAAACCATTTAGATGGAACCAGCAGAATCAAACGTAGCAAGCATCAAAGTTAATCTGACACTGATTTAATGGGATGCATAACTGTTATTGTGTTGCATGGTAATTAGGCTTAAGTGGCGAGCAGTTCAGGTAAATGGCTTTAATTAGGATTACTTTCCATCCGTCAAGTCAGATATTTCCAAAGACAACTGAGAGGAGAGGCAGTTCAAGAAAAAGACGTCGTATGCCGTCCTCCCCTCCACACTCCACCACCCAACTAACATACACGAACATACGTACGTACGTGTGCGTGGGCATGCACACACATGCTGGACTGGAGGAAACGACTGGTTCTTTAAATCACTCATTTACCCTCAAATTTCCCCTTGATGATGAAGCCCATGATACCTTATTTTGATTTTAGAGGAACGTGGTATTCCCCCTTAAGTCGCGGTGCCCCCAAATTGGCCCTCCAGGCTCACAGAAGAAACCAGAGTTGGTGATGGGGAGGACAACGACAGGCTCCTTACACACTTGGGTTCCACGTGCCCCTGACCAAAGAAACGTTATCTGCCCACGTGGGTTCCTTTGCACGTCAGGTTCGTTCGTTTGTTCTTCCTTTCCTTTCCTTCCTTCCTTCCTTCCTTCCTTCCTTCCTTCCTTCCTTCCTTCCGAGATTTTAAGTCCTCTCCACACCCAACATGGGGCTCAAACTTACAACCCCAAGATCAAGAGTTGCGTGCTCCACGGACTGAGCCAGCCAGACGCCCCTGCGTGTGGGGTGCTGATGTTGGAGGAGAGAGGCCAGGCCGGGAACGCAGTTCTGGAAAGGTAGGGCCATGAAGCAGGCGAGCACTGGGGAGGCTCAGAGAGGGCGGTGGGTGCCTGCCGTGAGCACTAGAGAGAAAAGAGGGTGGGGGCCTATGAAGAAAAACCGTAAAGCTGGGCACAGCGCAGAGATAGAAGTCGGGTGAAGAACCAGAGGCATCCGGGATTCAGGAGAGAGCAGGCCAGAGTGGTCTAAGGCTCGAGATCAAGGACAACTTGGAGGGAGGACTTAGGAGTCTGACTTGAGGCCCCTAGCCAAGGAGCAGCACGATGACTGCACAGGGCCCTGGTGAGGTCTCTGTGCTCAGTCTTCGAGGTCCTCTATCCGTGGTTTCCAAACGTGGCAGTGCCATTGCCTGGAAGCGTCACAGGCCACCCACGTGAGCTTCCCCACAGTCAAGGACGCCAACCTGGCACACTGGAACCACCCGGCAAGCTGCGCCTGGGTCTCACCCCTAAAGAGCCTGATTTCACTGGACTGGGGAGCAGCCTGGGCACGGAGAGCATTCAAAACTTCCAGCAAATTCTAACATGTCACCCAGACTGAGAGCCAGTGCCCCAGAGGGAGTGTAGGGTTGGACTTCTAGATGCCAGCCCTCTCACCTAAAGACCGCCTACCATGCATAGTCTTGGCGGGAGCTCTGGCTTTCCAGCACCTACGGGAACATGACCGTGTTCCTCTGTGTCAGGTGCTCCGGGAGCCAGTGCACAGAAGCACAGTCCAAAGGGAGCTTGAACAAAGGGATGGTCCCCTTCATCCCTGGATGGGGGACCAGGGAGCAGCAGAAAAGGAGACTAGTTTTCCCTTCTCAGGTGTGAAGAGAAGATCCAAGCCTCCTGTTCACCTTGAACTGTCTTTTCTCCAGCTGTGCGCGCTCACCCCCACCACCCCCCCCACAACCCACCCCGAGTGCCTTTTTCTTCCCGGGCTTCGGTGCCAGTTACCGTTCGTGGCTAGAATACTAGGCGTTTAAAGATTTGAGCTGGCGTGACCCTGGCGATTCCGGGACACGGGCCCCCGTGCGCCCTCCTCATCGGAAGGAACACGTTTTTGTTTCGTAGGTTCGACAGCGTCGCCCCTCACCGCGAGCTGGACGCCAGGCACTTGGAGATCCGACAGATGGAGCTGACCCTGGCCTCCATCTCGGAGTCTGCTGCCTTGTTTGAGGTCAGCATTCCCAACTACAAGCAGCTGAACCAGTGCAGGCAGGAAGTCTGCCTGCTGAAGGAGCTCTGGGACACGATAGCGATGGTCACCTCCAGCATCCGTGCCTGGGAGACGGCCCCGTGGAGGGAGGTCAACGTGGAGGCCATGGACCGGGAGTGTAAACAGTTCGCCAGGTGCATCCGGAACCTGGACAAGGAGGTCAGGGCCTGGGACGCGTTCGCGGGCCTGGAGAGCACCGTGTCGGACGCTCTGAGCTCCCTGCGGGCGGTGGCCGAGCTGCAGAATCCGGCCATCCGGGAGCGGCACTGGAGGCAGCTGGTGCAGGCCACGGGCGTGAGCTTCACCGTGGGCGAGGGCACCACCCTGGCAGACCTCCTGCGGCTCCAGCTGCACCGTTTTGAGGACGAGGTGCGGGGCATCGCGGACAAGGCCGTGAAAGAGATGGGCACGGAGGAGACCTTGACGGAGCTGTGCGCCACCTGGGCCGGCCTGGAATTCCGGTACGAGCCCCACCCGCGGACCGGCGTCCCCCAGCTGCGGTCGGACGAGGACCTCCTCGAGCTCCTGGAGGACAACCAAGTCCAGCTGCAGAACCTGATGACGTCCAAGCACGTTGCCTTCTTCCTGGAGGAAGTGTCCGGCTGGCAGAAGAGGCTGTCCACGGCCGACGCCGTCATCTCCTCCTGGTTCGACGTGCAGCGTACGTGGTCTCACCTGGAAAGTATATTCATGGGATCCGAAGACATCCGGGCTCAGCTGCCCCAGGTACCTGCTAAGGAAATCCCGCTCGCTCTGCTCCCTTACCCGAGTCGAGGGAGGCGCTCCCTGTCTGCGCGGTCCTCTAGACCCTGTCCTCCTCTGCCTGGTCTTGCCTCCACTCAGAGGCACCCGCAACAAACATCGGCCTCCCAAGCCGCTAAAAGTCAGGCAGAGGGAAAGAGAGAAAGGGAAATGCACACCCATCAGTGTGTCCCTGGATGGCTGGGAAAAAGAAAGGAGGGTCGATTGGTGTTGTTTTAACGTGTATTTAAGAAAGGAAATGGAGGGGCGCCTGGGTGGCTCAGTCATTTGAGCCTCTGACTTCGGCTCAGGTCATGATCTCACGGTCCATGAGTTCGAGCCCCGCGTCGGGCTCTGTGCTCATGGCTCAGAGCCTGGAGCCTGCTTCGGATTCTGTGTCTCCCTCTCTCTCTGCCCCACCCCTGCTCATGCTCTGTCTCTCTCTGTCTCAAAAATAAACGTTTAAAAAAAAGAAAAAAAGAAAGGAAATGGAGACTATCAGCTCCTGAAGTTTGGAATGAGCCAGTCACGAGCCGCTCCACAGACAATTACAGTGCAGTTGTCAACTGGGAGTGAGCATTTGTTTCCGGGCAAATTCAAGTTCCTTCTTGAGCTGTGAGACCTCTGGCCTGTACTGCCTGCGAAACACCAGTCTGCAGCTAAATCCTCAGCAGCGAATTTCTGTGAACTGTACATTCTTCTCATTACTACCTTCCCTGTGGTTGATTGCCCCTTCTAATTTGTCTTAATTAATGTGCCATTAACTTACCCACCTCTCAGTGGACTCATATTCATTGGATTTTTTTTTTTGCAGAGTTCTCTGTTTCTCTGTACCCCCTCAGCACAGAAAGCTCTTTGCCTACAAATCAGTTTGTTTCCAAAATGTCACGCATTGTGCAGATCTCCCTTAAAAGTTGACGCGCCCCCCATCAAAACGTTGTATTTTTCCAGCTCGCCCCTCAAAAAGCATATCTAATGTCCGACTGCAGATGGAAGGTCGTACATCCGGAACGAAAAACAGCAGAAAACTGGGGCGCCTGGGTGGCTCAGTCGGCTCAGGGCACGATCTCGCGGTTCATGAGTTCGAGCCCCGCGTCGGGCTCTGTGCCGACAGCTCGGAGCCTGGAGCCCGCTTCGGATTCTGTGTCTCCCTCTGTCTCTGCCCCAACCCACTCACATTCTGTCTCTGTCTCTCTCAAAAATAAATAAACAACAAAAAAAAATTTTTTTAATAAAAAAACAGAAAACAATTCTGATAGACAGGTTGTCATCAGGCCCCATGGAATAAGCCAGATTTTCTTTCTCTGCAGTGCTAGTGAGTGGAGAAGAGCAGGTTTAATTGGGGGGGGGGGCACGGAAATCAGTGGAGACTTTGGTAGAGACAGAGGAGGCATCTGAGAACTCCCAACTATGCACCAGAAAGAATTGGTGTCATTACCTTCTCCGTGGCAAGGGTTTGTGTGTGAAGTATGCGAACACATTTAATTTTTTTTTTTTTGTATTAACAGTGCAATAATAGAGACAATTTGAAAACATAATAAAACCGGTCATAATCTTACACCCTAACTGGTAACTATTTTCATTCATTAGAAACATTTCCCAACTTGGCTTGACACACACAGGCATTTCTGTACAGTTGCCCTCTGCAGGATATCAATTTTCTTTCCAGCTCTTTCCACAGGAGCACTCGTGCTCCGTACTTCATACTTCTGATGAAACCTTGAGACTCCCACACCTCTCACGGGAACAAGATACCTCACTGAGCAAACATAATGTCCCCAGCCCCCCTATTTCTAAATCTTCTTGGAGAGGGGTGTGGATTGAAGATGTTCAGAGCAGACCCAGGTGGGCGGGGCAGGCTGAGTTTCAGCTCTGTCTCTTGAAGCTGTGGGATCTTGGGCAAGTTGCTTAACCTCCCTGTGCCCTGGTTTCCTCCCGCGAACTGGGACAAATAACCAGTACCTACTTCAGGGATGTAACTGAACACTGCACACAGCATATACCGTTGTGATCGTTGCCGTGTGCTAAAAATACCACAAGCTTTCGCCAGGTGCCAGGTGTTGAGCTAAACTCTGCACATATTATTGTCTCGACCATGTCAGTGATGTTGTTCCTCACTGTGTGTGTTTGAAGGACATGGTGGTAACTGATTCGTTTGACCTCACGTTTGCCGAAGAACGTCTTACTTTGGTTACGTAAACTTTAGCACGGACCCAGGGAAGGCAGCGGACCCGCCCACCGTCCACCTGATGTAGGAAGTGTGTGTTTTATGCCGACGGTTCTCAAAGTATGGTCCGGGGACCCTGACCTTTGTAGGGGATCCTCAGGGTCAAACCTGTCTTAAGAATAGGGCTAAGGGGCGCCTGGGTGGCGCAGTCGGTTAAGCGTCCGACTTCAGCCAGGTCACGATCTCGCGGTGCGTGAGTTCGAGCCCCGCGTCAGGCTCTGGGCTGATGGCTCGGAGCCTGGAGCCTGTTTCCGATTCTGTGTCTCCCTCTCTCTCTGCCCCTCCCCCGTTCATGCTCTGTCTCTCTCTGTCCCAAAAAATAAATAAATGTTGAAAAAAAATTAAAAAAAAAAAAAAAAAAAGAATAGGGCTAAGATGCTGTTTGCCTTTTCCGCTCAGATTTTTCCGGGCGCACACGGGAGTTCCCCAGAGGCTCTATGATACGTGACATCACGACAGATCGAATGCAGAGCAGGAAAGAAAACCTGGTCACGTTCCAAGTCAGACATTAACTTTGGGGAGGAAAAAACAAAAGTGAAACAATGTCACCTCCTCTCTAAGTTATTTTGTTTTGGAAAATACAATTATGTTAGAGACAAGTATATTATCAGGTTACCATCGTGGGCTTAATATCATTATTCTTCAAATGAATTAACAAAATATTTTTTCAATCTGTCAACGTCAGCTTCCAACAGAGAAAATGCACTGAGGGCTAAATTAGCCACATACGCAAAAAGCTCTTTGCACTCCTCGCCGATTTTTGCAAAACACAGAGGGAGGGATTTTGTGGCCCAAATGTGCAGGAACTGCTGTTTCAAGCCAAGAGTATTTCCTTGTTGAAGTTTTTAGGGCCTCCCCCAAGGACCGGTTTCTGGTTCTGAATTGCTGCAGATGAGGGGACCTTCTTCGAGTCTGAGAAAGCAGTGGTGAATTTCCCCCCACGTATTTTTAAAAAAAAATTTTTTTAACGTTTATTTATTTTTGAGACAGAGAGAGACAGAGCATGAACAGGGGAGGGTCAGAGTGAGGGAGACACAGAATCTGAAACAGGCTCCAGGCTCCGAGCTGTCAGCACAGAGCCCGACGCGGGGCTCGAACTCACGGACCTCGAGATCATGACCTGAGCCGAAGTCGGCCGCTCAACCGACTGAGCCACCCAAGCGCCCCTCCCCCCACGTTTTAATTTCAGGATTCTGAAAGATTTGAAGGCATTGACGTGGACTTTAAAGAGCTGGCTTACGATGCCCAGAAAACTCCAAATGTCTTGGAGGCCACCAATAAACCAGGTCTTTACGAAAAACTGGAAGGTCTTCAGAGCAGGTGATGGTCTGCTTGCTTCGGCCCCCCCCCCCCTTTATACCGGGGAAGGTGATGGTACCTTTTCCCCATTCTCTGAGACCCTTACTGTCTTCAGCTATCCAAGAAAGTGTGTGTGTGTGTATGTGTGTGTGCTTCGATTTTCTGGTATGTTAGGTAACATGGGGTATTATGAGAAGCGCTTGTTTGGGTGGAAATGCACCAGTGCGTATATTCGCGAATACCCTCAGTGTTTCTGGCACTGATTTCTTTTTTTTTTTTTTTCAACGTTTATTTATTTTTGGGACAGAGAGAGACAGAGCATGAACGGGGGAGGGGCAGAGAGAGAGGGAGACACAGAACCGGAATCAGGCTCCAGGCTCCGAGCCATCAGCCCAGAGCCTGACGCGGGGCTCGAACTCCCGGACCGCGAGATCGTGACCTGGCTGAAGTCGGACACTTAACCGACTGCGCCACCCAGGTGCCCCTGGCACTGATTTCCATACGCGTTCCGTGTCCTCCCTCTGTCTGCCTTTGGGTCGTGTCTACGCACCTATGCGCCTAAGCAAACTTAATTACAAAATCCTATGTCTGTGCCCTCAGATTGCACCTGTGTGAGAAGGCCCTGGCAGAGTACCTGGAGACGAAAAGGCTTGCCTTCCCTAGGTTTTACTTTCTGTCCTCTTCTGACCTGTTAGACATCCTTTCCAACGGCACAGCTCCTCAAGAGGTAAGCGGAGGGAGCGCTCGTGGAAGCGTCCAGAAAGTCTGAGGGGGCTCCCAAGTGGGAAGGTGTCAGATTCCCCATTATGCCTCCTCTCTCTGGCAGGGTGCGTATTTCAGACCCACGTTCCCCCCCCCCCCACCTCACCCCCCAGCATCTTCCACGTTTATGGTTAGGCTTCTCGGGGAGCCCCCGGCCCATCAGTGGCTCTAACCCCCGAAAGGGGAAGCTTCAAGGATGGGGAAGGTGGAGGGGTCTAAGCCTTCACAGGAGCGTGCCTTTGATCGGATTCTGAAGAGAGATCCAGGTAGGTGCTAGCAAAAGTTACAGCAAACGTTTCCAGGGGAGAGAAGACTGAAGGTTGTATTAACTTGGCATTTTGTGATTTTTGTGTGTGCGGAAAAAGTATACACAAGGAGCTCAAAATTTGGAGTCCTGGCCCCTGGTTCTAGCCACTTGTTGGCCGTGTGGTCTTGCGAGTCCCTTCTCTTTGGCGAAATTTCCTCATTTATAAGATAGGAGAAGGCTACTGTGGTACGGCCTTCCCCCCCCCCCTTTAATATGAAAGTCCCACTGGTTCTTGGAGCTGTAGACAGCAGTTCTCAAACATGAGCGTCACCTGGGGGCTCAGGTGCATCAGAGTCACCTGGAACGCTTGTTAAAATTCAGATTCCTGGGCCCCAGGGTTTCAGATGAGCCTGTAGGTCCAGGTGGGGCTGGAGAGGTTGCATTTCTAAGGATTCCCCAAGTGATGCTGGCGGTCTCGGGACCACCCTTCGAGAAGGACTGTCCTAGACCCTAGGTCTGCGTCTCCAAGTGACAGGTAGGACGGGGGGATGGTGTCTCCACCAGGTGGCACCCTGAGAAGACGCCAAGATCTGTGTGTATGTAGTTCTCCACTTTTCCTTTGACGGAGCATATCCGGTCGGAGTACCGTGTTCAGAAGTTACTTGGATGAGTTCTGTCCCGCCCTTCAGTGTGATTTTTGTACCTCACCTGAAGTATGGTTGGGCTCAGGTATTTCTCTTGGCTTTTAGTTTTTGTTTCTGTTTTTGTTTTTGTTTTTTCTTCCCATCCCTGTTGATTGGATTGTTTGAATACGTAGCATTCTAAGAGTCAAGATGTGCAAAAAGGTATGTTGGAAATGCCCCTCCTGTACTTCCCCCCTCCACTCCCTGTAGGTCACAGACCCCACTAGTTTCTGGCTTTCCTTTGCAAGAAACAAGCAAATGTTCGTTTATATTTGCCCGTGTGGTTTTCTAATTTACCCTCCTTTCTCACACAAAAGGGAGCCTGCTATGTATACTTGAAAGCGGTTTTTTATGTCGTTACATATCCTGGAAATCACTCCATATCAATTTAAAGGCACGGCCCTCATTTTTTGTTTTTTGTTTTTAATGTTTATTTATTTTTAAGAGAGAGCGTGTGCCAAGCAGAGGAAGGGCAGAGAGAGAGAGGGAGACGCAGAATCCGAAGCAGGCTCCAGGCTCTGAGCTGTCAGCACAGAGCCCGACGTGGGGCTCGAACTCACGAGCTGTGAGATCATGACCTGAGCCGAAGTCAGACGCTTAACCGACTGAGCCACCCAGGCGCCCCTCCCCCCACTCATTTTTTTTTTAATACACCTGCATCCTAACTCCCTGGACGATGCCACAGTTTGGCCAAAGGTTGCTGATACAATTTTGCAATTACAAATCCTGTGCCAGCGAATAACTTTGGGTTTTGTATTGTTGGGGGTCTGCCTTCCAGGCAAATGCCTAGAAGTGGGATTTTTCTGGGTCACGGTAAATGCTATGCGGTCAGGTTTAGAGGTGGCCCTATTTCCCTCCGTGGGGAAACAGCCTGTTGTCTCACCACCAGCAACAGAGGAGAGCGGCTCTCATGGAGCCTAAAGATGACAGCCGTGCATTAGTTTGTCATCTTCGTCGTTAACTTTCCACCTCCCTGGAATTATATTTTTGGTTTGTTGGTGAGAAGCATGTACCAAACACAGATCATCCCTAGAGTTAAAACCCACCTTTCTCTTGTTCCCCTATATAGTTTTCCGGAATAGTTCCAGAGTAGCCCACGCATATCGGGGTTGAGACATTTATCACACCGGCATTCTGTTTTGTAGCTGTATGTTCATTAATTCCACGCGTAGGGAAAGTCAAAGATCGTTGCCAGACCTTTTGTACATGATGTGCTCATTCTTAAATACTTATATATTTTTTTAACATTTACTCATTTTTGAGAGAGAGAGAGACAGAGCACAAGCAAGGGAGGGGCAGAGAGAGAGGGAGACACAGAATCTGAAGCAGGCTCCAGGCTCCAAGGTGTCAGCACAGAGCCCGACGCAGGGCTCGAACCCACGGATCGCGAGGTCATGACCTGAGCTGAAGTTGGACGCTTAATCGACTGAGCCACCCAGGCGCCCCCTAAATACTTATCTTTATTTGTCTTGCTTGGTGTGAGTAAATCTTTAAGTAGCTCCTCCCTCCCCACCATCCTGAGAGATGAAGGTTAGTAGACTAATCCCCACGTCCTTCTCTATCTGCGACTCTGGTAGTTTTTACAGGTGAGCGATTGAACGGTCGAGTTTGGAACTCCTGTGTGTCACAGCACTTTCTTCTCAAATCCCCCCAGATGTAGCTCTGAGACATCATCTGAGGTCCACCTGCTTTATTCCCCCCAGACCTTTCTAGGTAACCTCATTTGTTTCTATTTGGATCTCCGTAGAGATCAAAATTTAAAGTTTAATTTTAGAAAGTTTGTATACGTTTATATACTTGCTTTGTTAATTTTTCCAATATTTGACGAGGTTTTTTTTTTTTTCCTATCTGAAAACCAGGGTCATTATCTTGAAAAGGTTTTCTTTCTATGCGCTTTAAATTTTTTTAGCGATTGTTTAATTTTGAGAGAGAGAGAGAGCACGCACAAGTGGAGGACAGGCAGAGAGAGGGAGACAGAATCCAAAGCAGGCTCCAGGCTCTGAGCTGTCAGCACAGAGCCCGACGTGGGACTCAAACCCATGAACCACGAGATCATGACCTGAGCCAAAGTTGGATGATTAACTGACTGAGCCACCCAGGCGCCCCTATTCCTATATGCCTTAAAATAATATTTATATTCCATTTATCTGGATTTTTTCCCTTTAAGTTCATCAGATTTCCATAAGCTAGGATTCTATTTTCTCTGTACAATATAACATTACCTTCATATGTTCATACATATTTTAAAAAAAATTTTTTTTGAGTTTATTTTTGAAAGAGACAAAGCATGAGCAGGGGAGGGGCAGAGAGGGAGAGAGAGAGAGGATCTCAAGCAGGCTGCTTGCTGTCAGTGCAGATCCCAACACAGGGCTCGATCCCATAACCCTGGGATCACGATCTGAGCCGAGATCAAGACTCAGGTCCTCAACCGACTGAGCCACCCAGGCGCCCCACACTTTCAGCTGTTACCTCTCTTCCTTGGTGTCCTTCCGTGGCTTCTCAAGCCCATCCACCGTATTTCATTCATCTGTGTTGATTTGGTTCTTAAGTATTTGTTGTCCCCTTACATCATTTTCCTACCACTACCCGTTCATCTCTACCTCCTACTTCATCGCGTTCGTGTTTCTTTCATTTAATTGCAAACAAGGTGGCCTTTTTCATAATCACTTCTGTTTCCTTTATTAAAGCTTCTCTTTCTCTCTCCCGCCTCCTCTCCCCCTCCCCTCTGTGCCCCTCCCCCCCCTTCTCTCTGATAAAGAAGGTTCCCTCGCATCAAGATATTCATCCCAAGTCACCCCCTCTGGTGCCCTCACAGTGTGTTTACTTTAACACGTGGAGTTTTTCCTCTCCTGTCATTAGCTGGGGAGCTGGTTATGGTAAATTTAGGATTACAGCTCTGGTCCGCATACCCTGGAGGCCCTGTATCTCAGAAAGCTTTCTCAGAAAGTATCTCAGAGAGCTTTCTGCTTATTTTTTCCCTCTTCAGCCTGCCATTTCCCTCATGTCAGGACCACGGCGTGGCTCTCTGGGAACCCTCCTGGAACAGCCACCCAGGGCGCTACTGGAAAGGGGCCTCTGTGTCATGAGACGACATGGCGAGGGAGAACCAGGTACAGGTCTCCTGCGCCTAAGTGGTTTCAACAGCCGGGTGACTTCTTCCACAGGCCACCGCCACCACCGTCGCCCTTCTGCCGCAGGGTAGCATTTTCTGAGGAGGAGGGTTTAGGAATTAACCATCATTTTTTTCCTTCCAGTCTGTTCCCGTTTAGTTCAAGCAGACATTCGTGAAACTTTTGCGGCCACGATTCCCACTAATTCCGTGTTCCCTTGACCACTTCTACCCAATTCATTTGGTTCCGACCTCATACCACCCCACCACTGTTCCACAAGCTTCCCTGTAAATGTTTGGTAACCGTCTCTCTAATGGCTGGCACGCAGTAGACCTCTGCACGGTACCGATGAGCGTCTGCCCGGACACGTTCTCCAGTCCTGTGGTGTGGTTTCCCATCTTAGGTTCAACGCCATCTTTCCAAACTCTTTGACAACATGGCCAAGATGGAATTCCAGCTGGACGCCAGTGAGAAAGCGACCAAGATAAGTCTGGGCATGTACAGCAAGGAAGGAGAGTACGTGGCCTTCAGCGAGCCCTGTGACTGCAGTGGCCAGGTAGAGTAGAAGTCCTTTGCCCTCCTCATCCCGTTCTCTCACAAGTATCAGGCAACCTCAACTTTCAGGATGGCCATTTCAACCTTGGGCCGGAACTGCTGTCTGGGCCCTGGGACTGCCAGCTCCTCTCGAACCGACGTTGGAGGAGCTCCTGGTGCCTGCCCTCCCATCTCTGGGAAGGACACACGTCAATATTCGTATATCTTTCTTAACCAAAGACCTGTGCAGAGAGGAATGAAATGCGCATAAACAACTACCCAAGTCGAGGAGAAAAGAATTTTTAAATGATTAGCAGCACCAGGAGACTTTAACGTGACAACCCCTGGGGCACCCCATTGGCACACTGACGTCTTCCCCTGGAGAAGACGGTCTTTGAGATCAGCCGTTTTCCTGGGATGTCATTTCTCTGTACAAATACCGCTCAGAGTCACTTCCTCCCACAGTCCTACCCCTGGGAGAGCCAAATACCATCGTGCTCCAAGAACTACTACTTCTAAATGTCCCGTGTACAATTCCAGAAACACAAAATATGGGGCACTCTCTCCTAAAACTTCCTTCCTAGCCTCCCCCATCACCACTAGAGTATAAGCTATGTGTCTGTTTTTTGACCAGAAGGCATTCAGTTGGAAAATATAATTCTGGTTTACATCTCCATACTGAGTGTGGACAGGTTATGAAAACCCACTGACTGAGCGAGGTTGACCTTGCTTAGCCCAGACTAACACTTCCTTGTCTGAATGCCAGATGGCAGCTCCCCTCCCCTTGACCAGCTACTGTGTCCTGTGTGTTCCAAAGGGGCCTGTCCACCTGTTGTTAATTGAGCCTGGTTCTCACCGACCACCATCCTGGGCCACAGAAACAAGACGGCTCCCTGTGCCTTCTGGCGGCCATTGGGCCGATGGCTGGGCTCCATATTCTTGTCTCCCTCTGGGTGAGCGATCGTATCCTTTCCGGAATCCAGCATCTAACTTGGAGTTCTTCTTTCAGGTGGAAATATGGTTGAACCATGTGCTCGCGCATATGAAGGCCACAGTGAGGCATGGGATGACCGAAGGTGTAGCTGCTTATGAAGAAAAGCCAAGGGAACAGTGGCTCTTTGACTATCCAGCTCAGGTATTCCAACCAGGAGCTTTGTGGGCCCCCCTCCTTGCCAGGTCCCCTCCCTCAGGGAAGTCCTTCGGCCTTGAGGGGATACCAGACCTCAAACTCACTATGTGCCTCACAGTCCAGAAGGCCTGGTCTCTGAATTGTCAACTAAGACTTAGTCCACCCATTACCCTGGAGAACCTGGGATTGTCCGTTTTTACCCTCTCTGGCCACCATAGGGAGAAAACGTAAACCATTCAACTCACTGAGCCAGCCTGCTTTGTATATGCCGAGATCTTTGCTGAGCACAGGGGACCCCAACAGGGAACGAGACCTCATAACCCTGCCTTGCCGGAGTTTACAGACTCGGCAGGGAAGCCAACTCGCTTACAAATGAACACATAGCTAGCTGGTGGGGTCTGGGGAGCCCTCCCCACCTCTGCCAAGGATATGATATGTAAGCTGAGATTTGAAGTAGGAGCTAACAAGTTAACGATGGCGGGAAAGAGCAACCAGTATGGGGAGGACCTTGAGCTCAGAGGCAAGGAAGAGCATCCTGTGGTTGAAGAACTGAGTGTGGTTTGCAGCAAGAAGGGAGAGAAGGAGCCTGAGCCAGCTGATGGTTCCTACAGAGGAAACTTGAAAGCCAGTTCTTACCCACCCCGTTAGGGAGTCTGACTTGCTTCTAAAATGTGTCCGAATCCTTTCCAGGCTTCCCAGGAGGGCGAGGAGGGAAAGGGGCAAATTAATGAGAAATGGCTGCAGTAGACCCTCCCCCCACTCCCCACCCCCCCGTTAGGGGCACAGTGCCCGAGCTGGGGTGTTTGAGGGTTGCAGGCACTTACCGGGAATGAAGCCACAGGAGTAGAGAAGACTGGTCTTGGAAAAGACGCAGACCCAAGATGAGGGTGCAGAAGAGTCAGTCCCTTGGGCATCATGTAAAGACTGGATAGCCAAGGAGGAGCCAGTAAAGCAGATTGAGAAACGGTGCCTTTTCAGGTAGAAGGAACACCAGGGGATGGTCGCAATGGAAACCAAAAGCCGGCCAGAGGTCAGCCATGCCACCCGCTTGTAAGAGATCAAGGAAAATAAAGAGGCTGGGGAGTGTCCGTGAGCTTGGTGTGGCCACGTCCATGGAGTGCAAGGTGGTGGCGCATTGCAGGGGGCAGAGAAGGGAGAAGAAGAGGTGAGGAAATGTCGGCAGCGAGTGTAGACTAACAGAAACGAGAAATAGGGACTACTGCAAGGATTCTTGTGACGATGCAATGGGTGCATCGCGTTCAAAGCATCCCAGCAAGATCTCTGGCCAAACCCCACGCACCGGATCCCAAAGGCGGGAATGGTCCTTTTTACTACGACAGGATTCTCTGTTTGACAAAGGGAATGATCCCCATCAGGATTCTTTGTTTACCTGAATCAGACTTTTGAGGCAAGAAAATGTGTCGCCTCCTGCTCTTGCGACAGGTCTCATCTAGAGCAGTGTCTCCCCAACCACAGGATGCTACAGACGATCGGTGCGTCTGAAGCCTCCACCGTGAATAATTCGAATTACGCATTTTCCGTATCAGGTTGCTCAGCAAACGGAAGTCGTGTTTGTTCAAATCCCTTCTTCCATTCCTTTATTTTGACTCTCTGAAAAACACAAATCCCACTGACCACGTTGAATTTTGCTGCAATTCACCTTGGTCTCCAGGAGTAGGCTTTTCAAGGTTATAGGGTCCGAGAAGTAAAAACCATACACAGCCAAAGCGTTACGGGCAAGCAAAAATACGCCGCAAATGATCATCAGAGGCTCACTAAGCTAGAACACTCAGACCGCGGGAAGTTTAAGAAGAACAGAACAAAGACCAAGTGTTGTTGAGATGTTCAATCAACATATTGTTAACCTCCCAAGCCCAGGAACGATGCTTTGCCTGGGGAGTAAAGGTGGAGAGATCAGAGTAGCAATTTCTAAAAGCCACTGACATTGACCAGGGGGACTCTTTGGTTGTTTTCAACCAAACGATACATTTTTTTTCCACAGCAGAAAGTGCTTTCCCCGCTTGGAACCACTTCACATCTCCAAGGAGACAGAGGCCAGTGGCTCACTTTGTCAGTGCTGGTAGAAGAGGGAGGGAAGGGGCTGAGGTCACCCACACAATTGCATGCTGACTCTCGCTGTGTGATGAGTGGGCTGGCTTTGGAGACAGTCCTGGTAATGGCTTTACTAAGCAGCTCCTGGTGCCACAGGTGGCCCTGACCTGCACTCAGATCTGGTGGACCACGGAGGTGGGCATTGCGTTTGCCAGGCTGGAGGAAGGCTACGAGAACGCCATGAAGGACTATTACAGGAAGCAAGTGGTGCAGCTCAAAACCCTCATCACCATGTTACTCGGCCAGCTCTCCGAAGGGGACCGGCAGAAGATTATGACCATATGCACCGTTGATGTGCACGCCCGGGATGTGGTGGCCAAGATGATCGCTCAGAAGGTGAGTCCCAAACATTCGGGAGCGTCCCTCTTTGCCGCCAGCTACACCGTGAACGGTGGGATAAGGGAGAAGCTCGCATACAGCCCACACATGGGGGTCCCAGACTCTGCCCCGGCCAGAGAGCTGGGGGAGGGTCATGGTGGCTGCTCCCAGCGAACGTGTGTAATTAGCATGCTCTCTGTGCTGTGGTGGGCGCAGCATGGACTCCTGACCGGTAGGCAAAACCCAGCTCATCCAGAGCCCCGCGTGGCCTGTGGCCAAGGGGCCACCGGCGGCACGGCGATTGAGCCCCCTCCTCTGCGCTCTCTCTTCAGGTGGACAATGCTCAGGCCTTCCTCTGGCTGTCCCAGCTGCGGCACCGTTGGGACGACGAGGCCAAACACTGCTTTGCCAACATCTGTGATGCGCAGTTTCTATATTCCTACGAGTACCTGGGAAATACGCCTCGCCTGGTGATCACGCCTTTGACAGACCGGTGAGCACTGGCATCAGCCACTCACAGAGAACCCGATTGGTGTCCGGGTCAGGCCGTCTTAACGGGGCCGCTGCCCCTTGCTAGTTGCCCACAGAGCTGTAGGGAGGGAGCCCCTGCCCACACAACACACGTAAAAATAAAACTTGAAGGAGGAAGGGCAGAACCCTTCTCAGGGCAAATCCGTGAGCTGTGATTTTATTTTATTTATTTATTTATTTTTTTTGAGGAATTTACTAGGGGAGAATCCCATACCCCTGGGTTCTCACACCAGCTCTAACACATACCGGCTACTTGACCTTGAAAAACTTGACCTAATGCTTGGTTTTTCTCATCTATGAAATGGAGGCAGTTACTTGTTAAACTGGTCTGGGATCCCCAGAATCGAAAACAAAACCAAAAAAAACTACTGATAAGAATTCCGGAAAGTGGAGTTTTGTGTATAGAAGGCTGGAAATGGGGAAAACCCAAGATATGTTCCTGGAAGAGGGGGAGACGCTTGACTTGGGGGGCGATGTGGTTGGCCATAAGCCTGGTAAGGTGGGTCCGAGTCAGGCTATAAATATGCAGCATACATTTTTTTAGCCAGTAAGTAGCGATAAACTATTGAAAATTTTTCATCAGCCGAATAAAACGATGGGAACTGTATTTCATGGAGACTTATCTGAGAGCACAGCGTGGGCAAAGGAGAGCGAGGACGGGATATTTTAATTCTGTTGAGATTTCCGTAAATTCTGCTATGAGCTGGTGCCCTTTTCCCGTATAATTTCATTGAGCACTAAATCTCTTCTCCAAAGAGCTGCATGTCTGAATGGCCGGCTTATTCCAAATAAGTGACTTGTAGACGGTGAAAAGATTGTCATCAGTGGTGAAGGCTAGAGCGGCCACGTAGAATCTGTGTCATCTCTTACTGAATTTCCCCCCTGCCTGTTTTTAAGCGTTCCCACCTGTATTCTGGCCAAATCCTCAGATGTATCTCCAAGGAACATTGAATGGGGTTGCGATCGCGGCATTCGCGGCATGACCTGGGATGTGGGAAAATCCCAACATCATCCACAGAGCAGGACCTCATGGTTGATCTCTTCCCCCCGCCCCCATGCTGTTCCTTTCCTTAGTTCGGTTTCCTGCCCAGCCTGGAAGGATCTTCCACCCAGGGTCCATTCCACGTTTGCTCTTGTCTTTCTCTGCTTTCATTTTTTGTGGGAGCCCGCAGAGGTCGCATCGCTGTCTCAGGTCACTCTCCCCCACACTTAGGAATGGGAGCTCTTTGCAGTCAGGGAGCTCTGTCTGTCTTACTTGTTGCTATGTCACCAGCCACCTGCTAGATGTTGGAATTGATACCTGTCGAAGGAATGAGTGGTGCTTGAATATTGAAGACCTCTGTGGTAAGAATAGAATTAAGAATAGGAGGTTGACTCAGGAGGGGGATCCACACAGGACTCTCTGCCTTGGCTCCCAAAGCTCCCAAAGCTACTCTGTCCTCTGCCCTGATGCGGGGACCGATACTCCTCCCTGCCCCAGCTTTGGACGAAAGGCAGATAACACCTGTTCAGAGGGAGATGCGGGTTTCTCTGCAGCTGGGACAGTATCGGCAACAGCAACTCAGAGTGTTCGGGCACCTTAGGGTTGCACTGGGCCTTCACTTGGTATCAGTCCATTAGAGGCGCTCATTCACTGCGGGCCAAAGGGGAAAGTGTTCCCGCGTCAGGCTTCATTCAGAGCGGACCCTCTTGTGTGTCGTGGTTATTCTCAGCAAGACACGCACCCTAAACAGGAAGGAAATGGGGTCCAGGATTCTCTCTTGCAGCGAGTTTTCCTGCCAGCCTTGGAATATAAGCTAATAGTTTGGGAATTCCTAACGCTCGCAACAGAATCACGAAGCTGTTCTGTATCTGAGCAGTTCGACGAATGTCCGCCTCTGACTCTAGACTGTAATGCTCCGTGGTAACGTTGACTTCAGTGTACTCGCTCTTCTACCCCAAGGGACCCGGCGCTGTGATAGGCATTCAAGTTCACGCCTTGACCGAATTCAGTGGAACGATTTCTGACACAATGCACCCCAACTTCTCCATCCCAAGTCAGAATATCTCCTTCCTTTCCATGGACATAGCAGACACGATCATTCCAAGTGATAAAAAGTCTAAGACTTTTTTCTTTTCCCTGGGTCGTCATGCCCGCCCCAGCGTTGAAGATAATTACCTCTTTTGGATTTAGAAGTCTCTAGTACCCGAATGCTGAAGGCCTCTGGAAAGGGAGAGGGTAAAGCTCTGGCAAGGAATTCTCTCCAAAACAGGATTTTATCACCCCTCCTATGAAACGATGCAAAAAAAAAAAAAAAAAAAAAAAAACTAGAAAGGAGGACTTAACACAAATAATGGTGAATACTGTATAGACCTTGACCTCGTTTGGCTCTTTAGATGCTTTTCTGACAAAGTGGTATGTAGTGAATATTTATATGTAAAATTCCATTTTCTCATTGACTTCCATTATTATCTCGAAATGTTTTTCCCGGGGAAAAAAAAAAAAAAAAAAGGCCTTAACACAGAAAATCACATTTTAAAGAGCATTCAGCCTTGTCCGGTGTGTAGCTTAAGTACATTTAATTCTCTTCTGCCACAGGAATTAATCAAATGGACAATTGATCCATAAAACCTTTGCACATTCATTAAAAGCATAGCCGCATTACAGTACCTCCGACTGATTATGCCTATTTCTTTGGAATTTCCCAGTGCCCGGATGGGACCTGAATTTATAAGTAGCTACGATATATTCGCAGGACTCTGGCGTAGCACTGAGCTGAAGAACTAAATGGAAATGTCTTTTCAGCCTGTACAAAAGCAATTCGCATAAGTTGTTTCTCAACCTTTGGATGACCTCCTCTTCCCTCAACTCACCTTCACACACAGACGCCCCTTTCAGCCCCGTGCTGCTGCGTTAAGTACTAATCAGCTGCTTATCAAGTTTGAGTACCTCTTAATATCTCAGGAACTGCTGCGAGTAGGTGAGATTTAATTGACCCAAGAGTCTTGGAAGGGGATTTGCCGGACAAGGACGCAGCACAAGTCCTACACTTCCTAAGTCTTCATCTGCAGTTTTTTGTCGGAAAAACTTAGTACTCTGTAAGCAAAGACGATAAAGTCGCCCAGAGGTAACCATTGTTAATATCTAGTCCGTTTCCTTCTGCGTGTGGATGTTGACAAAATGAAATTGCAATCCTGTGCTGTATATAAAATACCATAGTTTTTTGTTTTTTTTTTTTTTTTTTTACATAACATTATATCATGGGCATATTCTCACAACATTCTTCTGAAACACTCTAAGAGCCGACTTACCTTCTCCTTCCAAGTCTCCCATAATTTACGTAACAGAGCCATGTTATAAAATGTTTCAGTCACACCTAAGCTTTTACTCTTGAAAATAAATCTGCCATGAACTTGCTTATAAATAACTTTGTGCTGCGTTTCCTAATATTTCCCCAGGAGACAGGCCAAGAGGCAGGGTAATTAGGTGACACAGACTTTAAAATTATTCTTGAAACCAATATTGTTCCCACTCTCACCAGCGGTTTATGAGAATGTTTACCTCGCAACATCCTCACCAGCATTAAGTTTCATGGTCAAAAATGTTATTTTATAAGTCAGAATGGGATCTCATTTGGATTTGGATGTCCTTAATTACTCACAGACTTTAGCATTTTTGTGTGCTCATTGGCTAGTAGATTTTCCTGTCCTGTGAATTATTTATCACTGTTCCTGCCCATTTTATTACTTTTATGCTTAGAAAGTCCCTGCTCATTTCAAGATCAGCTCCATATTCACCTGGATTTTACCGCAGCTTCTTTTGTTTTATTTTCCCCTTTCTCTTTTAAAATTCTTGGGTGAACTTTTGGACTTTTGAGTAGAGGGAGTGTTTTTACCACAACATTTTTGGTTACAAGCGCTAGAAGCCAAACCCTAACTAAGGTAAACAGAGGGAGGAATTGTTACCTCATGTGCCTAGGAAATGAGTCCAGCCCCGGGGCCTGGATGGGGAGAGATCGGTGATGGAACTCTCTCTCCTATCACGGCTCTGTTTTCTTCTGAATATTAACTCCTCTCTCGCACGGGTTTTCATTGTATGGCTGCAAGGGCGGTCTCCATGCCCACGACTTCATGAATCTTCCAGGAGGAAGAGACACCCTCCCCGCGCTTCTCAGCTCCGTAGATCTGATTCCTTCAAGGGACTCTGGTGAGCCCTGTTTGGATCCTGTGCCGATCTCTGAGTCCCTCACTGGAGCCACCGAGCTTGATTATTTTGCCCAGCCCGAGTCTTGTGCCCACCCCTGGGAGGGTGGGAGATACTTTGGTTGATGGCTATGCAGCCAGAGGGCTTACCGTAAGTGTGGACTCCTGAGCAAGGAAAACCCACAGAAACTACTATGGCAGGGAATATTTGATTTCTTTGGTTGCCAAGTAACCAGTGGACATGACATGTTTTAGTGAGCCATGGGCCCTTTCCCTCACTGGTCTGTGATGTTTCCTCCACCACATTCAAAATTCTGAGTTCTCAGACTACCTCAAAGCGTCTATCCTGTTTCATCATTCTGTCCATCAACACGCCATATTATTTAAGGATTGTAGCTTTGTCGTGAGCTCTCCTATTTGTGTAGTAAAGGTCCACATCATCTTTTGTGTATATATATATATATATATATATATATTATATATTTATCTCTTCTCTTCTCAAACAAACTTGAATCATTTTGTCAGGTTCCAAAATATAAATGGTTAGGGTTTTTGATGGGTGAGTCTTAATACCTTCAAGTTAATTTGGAAAGAATAGCCATCTTTATGATATGTGATACTTTTCTATATATGCATATCTTGAATTATGTTTATATATCTTTCAGTTTCAGTTACATATATTTCAGTTCAGAAAAGTGTCTAAGTATCGTCATAAAGGTTTTGAATATTTTTTATTATCACTAGGTGCTTTTAAGAATTTTGTTGCTCGGGGCGCCTGGGTGGCGCAGTCGGTTAAGCGTCCGACTTCAGCCAGGTCACGATCTCGCGGTCCGTGAGTTCGAGCCCCGCGTCGGGCTCTGGGCTGATGGCTCAGAGCCTGGAGCCTGCTTCCCATTCTGTGTCTCCCTCTCTCTCTGCCCCTTCCCTGTTCATGCTCTGTCTCTCTCTGTCCCCAAAATAAATAAACGTTGAAAAAAAAAATTTTTTTTAAAGAATTTTGTTGCTAGGGGCGCCTGGGTGGCTCAGTTGGTTAAGTTGTCCGACTTCAGCTCAGGTCACGATCTCACAGTTTGTGAGTTCGAGCCCCGTATTGGGTTCTGTGCTGTCAGCACGGAGCCTGGAGCCTGCTTCGGATTCTGTGTCTCCCTCTCTCTCTGCCCCTCCCCTGCTTGTGCTCTCTTTCTCTCTGTCTCTCAAAAATAAATAAACATTAAAAAATTTTTTTAAATAAAAATTTTGTTGCTATACAAGGTTTTTCATTATATATACGTTTTAAAACAATTTGATTGAGGTTTCTTTTATGTGTCAAAAATTTGTCCCCATTCCAAATGTACCGCTTAATGGTTTCCAGTAACTTGACCGTGTGGTATAACCATCACCATAAATCAGTTATACAACATTTTTAACCTCCTCAATGAGATCCCTCATGCCCATTTATATACCCATTCCCACCCCCAGCCCCAGCCAACCACTGAGCTACTTTCTGTGTCTCTAAATTTGGCTTATTCCAGCCACTTCTTGTAAATGGAGCCATACAACTTGTCCCTAGTGTCTGGCTTTTTCATTTTACACAGAATGGGGGGGGGGGGGTTGTCCATGATAGAGCACGTGGCAGTCGTCCATTGCTTTTTCTTACTGACTAATATCCCATGTTATAGACAGGACACATTTTGTCTATCCAGTCACCTGTTGATGGACACTTAGGTTATTTCCAGTTTGGGGCTGTCGCAAACAATGTCGCTGTGAACCTTTGCGTGCAAGTCCTTGTGTAGACGTTAAGTTTTCATTTCTCTTGGGCCGATACTCAGGAGGGGAGTTGCGTGGTGGTACGAGATCTTTATGTTGAACTTTCTGGAAAACGGGCAAACTGTTTTCCAAAGTGGCTGAATCATTTTAAATCCCCCCCCCCCCCCCCCCCCCACAGTAGACGGGGGTTCTCATCTCTCCACAGCCTTGATAACTTTATTATTGTCTGTCTTGTGTATTACAGCCGTCCAAGGGGGTGTGAAGTAGGATCTCATCTGAGTTTTAATTGCGATTTCCCTAATAATGCTGTTGAGCGTCTTTTCTTGTGCTCATTAGCCATTTGTCGCTCTCCTCGGTGTCATCCCGTTCATGTCCTTTGCCTCCCGTTTGATCCGTTTGTCATCTCGCTGAGTTGTGAGAAGCCTTTGTATATTCTGGTTTTATGGGACATGTGTTTGCAAGTATTGTATCCCCATCTGCCGCTTCCCTTTTTACTTTCCGAACGGTGTCTTTTGAGGCGCAAAAGTGTTTAATTTGTGTGAGGTCCAATCTGTCAAGCTTTTCTTTTTGGACCATGCTTTAGGTGTCGTAGCTAAGAAATCTTTGCTTAATTCCACTGTGTCTCTGCCTTTTCACTTGTGTATAGAACGAAACTCACCTTTATGAAGTTCTCTCTTATGCTGCCCATCGACTGCCCTATATTAGAAAAATTCTGAGAACTTTAGTCTTGATTCTCTTGACTTTTCTAAGTCACTACTAGAATTTCCAAACGTATCTGAGACATAAATATGAAGCATAATTAGACCTACTCAGGCTTCGTTACTAAGCACGCTGTTATTTTTGTTGCAGAGATCATGTGTCAGTCATTGCTCTGTGTTCTGTCATATTTTGAGAAAGACATTTACCAAGTCGTAGGGGCATAGAGAAAGCTGAGCACTGGGTGAGGGACGATCTCATAACCAAATGGCATAAGCAACAGATCTTAGAATCGGGGCCATGTATGCTGAAGACAACATTCGTATTTAAACATTAAAATGTTATGGGGTACCTGGGCGGCTCAGCCAGTTAAGCGTCCGACTTCAGCTCAGGTCACGATCTCACGGTTTGTGAGTTTGAGCCCCGTGTCGGGCTGTGTGCTGACGGCTCGGAGCCTGGAGCCTGCTCCAGATGCTGTGTCTCCCTTGCAAGTGCTTGGAAGGTTAACTTACATTTATCCTTCCTAAATTTTACCCTGTGGGATCTACCCCTATCATTTTCGACTGTTGGGATTATTTTGAATTCAGTCTATGTTGCATGTAATCGATTATTTCTTAATCCAAGTTACTGATAAAAATATTGACTATCATGGACCCGAGTCCTGCTGGTCATGCTAGAGGGACCCCCTGCCGGGGAGATATTGTTGCAATCCGTGTTCATTCTTATGAATAATCATCATCCATGTTATGATTGTTGAACCCTGTGGTAGGTAGAATTCTAAGGATGATCCCCATGATCTTTTCCCCTGTACGATCTCCTCCCCTTTGAGTATGGGTAAAAACTATACATATGATCATGTCATTCCCATGATAATGCTTTGCTTTACAGCAAGAGGGAAATAATTCAAGTGGACCCAATGTCATCATGTGAGACCTGGAAAGTAGAGTTCTCTCCTGGCCAAAGACAGAAGGGGGAATCAGAGAGATCTGAACGTGAGACAAACTTGACACGCTGTTGTTGATTTTGAAGGTAGAGGGAGCCATATGCAAAGATGATAGAAAGGCCCAGAGGAGCTGAGCTATCCCCTGGCCAACAGTAACCAATGAGGACCTCAGTCTTCCAACTGGTAGGAACTTAATTCAACCAAGAACTCGAGTGAACTAGGAAGCAGATTCCTTCCCCAGAGTGTCCAGATAAGAGTGCAGCCAACAGTTACCTTGATTGTGGTCTTTGAAACCCTCCAGAGAGGATCCACCTGGACTTCTGACCTAAAAGAGTAAGAGAATAAGTGAGTGTTGTTTTAAGCCACTTCGTTTATGGTAATTTCTTACATGGCAGGAGAAAAACGAATACAAAACAACTATAAAGATTTCACCAACTCTGAGATGACTCAGACCACATTTCCAGGATAGCTTCAGGCTACTTATAGCTGCAATCAAGATGCAGGGTCTCTGATAGTTTCTTTAATCTGCCAATTGAATAACTGTATTGAAACAGAAAAGCTATATTTCATATATTTTTCACCTTAAAAAAATAATACCTTAAACACGGATCGGCCTTCTTTTCAAGGCACCTTCCTATGTCTTGTCTCCTCTTATCCTCACGGAAGCCTCCTGAGGGGCAAGAAGACCAAAGCCTACGGGAGTCATTTGCGCAAAGAGAACAAGACTGACTTCAGCTTGATATTTGGAAAGCCTTTCAAGCAATTGCAACGGGCACACTGTGGAAGGAGCTGCCTTCTGAAATCATAAACCCTGCCTCGCTGGAGGAAAAGGCTTATGTAGCCCTCCTGGAAGGATTTAATTAATGGGAAAGAGCCTGGCTTGGTTAAAAGGCCAAACCTCTGAGGTCCGTCCCGGAACAAAAGGGTCTGTCTTCCCAGGAACAACCAGACTAAATCGATCCGTATCCGTGTTGGGGCCAGCTGGCCAGGCAAGAGCGCCTCTTGGAGGAGTCCTTGCCATTCTCACAATTGCCATTGGCTCGACACAGCGAGCTTACTGAATTCCTTGGTGCAAAGCCCAAGACTGCGGGATGGATTCCAGTGACCGCTTCTGTTAAGGCACCAAGGTTTCCTTCCCTGGCTGAGTTGCGCCAACACTTTGTACTAGAGGCAACGTAGGAACCCTATCTGACTCCAGAGCCCTCGCCTGAGACCTCGATAGCCTGATCCGCCCACCTCAGTGGAAAGCAGCTGCAGACTGAAGCGGCTGGCTTCATGTTGACAGAGATGGACAGGCTGACGAGACCCCAGATTGAACTTTAGAGCAGGAGCGGGTATCCCTAAGGCCTAGGACAGCCGGATGGCCCATGACCCAAGCAAAATGGCGACCCTCATGTGGAAGAGGGAGGCACTGTTTTCCGTTTGGTTTACTCATGGCCCAAGCCTAAGCCCCACTGCCCCTGCCTTTGTTATTATTAGCCTTAGCCCAGCTTCCCTTCCCGAAGCTCAGTCTTCCCATCTGTAAAATAGGGATTGGATTAGTTGATCTCAGAAACACCTTCGAGCTCTAGAGTTCTGTTACTATGGGGAGAAAAATATTTTGGGGGGGGGAGGGGAGGGCCCTCCCCCCGAGTACTTCTTCTGGAGATCATCAGAAGCTCAGCAGTAGGTACTCTGGAAGAGATTGACACCCAGCTCCAAGGGTTTCTTTCCAGAGATTCTTGAGTTTCCTGTGCGAATTCTATTTCTGCAAACCCTTGTGTTTCTGGACTCCTGGACTCCTCGAGAGCCCTGCAGCTCTATGGAGAAGAGGCCTGGGTCCCCCTCTGGCCGGCAGAGGAGGCTGCCGTGGACAGATCAGGGGTGGGAGAGAGTGGGGAGGTGAGCAGGCCGGAGGCCAGGGAGTCTGCCAGTCCGGGCAGCTGCCTTTCCTCCTGGGAGGTTCAGGGCTGCAACAGCCCCTGGAAAGTTCTGGAAGAAGCCGAGGCTCGGGTGGGTGGAAGGCACTGGGGCCAATCTGGAGTCAGAACTCAGCCCCTGAGAGCAGGTATGGCCTCTGTTAGGACTCAGCTAGGAGTGTCTGAGAGGTGGGGGGAGCCCAGCTCACCAGCCCTGAAATGCAGCCCATCAGTCGAGCCAACACCTGCCCTCACACGGGAAAACTGCCGGTGGAATAGCAGGTCCCCACACCTGTCCTGTCCACCTGGGGATCTGCCTTCCTGAGTGTCACGTGCAAAGGCTGAAATATATCTGGGAATTTTGCACTCAATTAAAGGAGAATTCAGGGGGCAGCTGGGTGGCTCAGTCGGTTAAGGATCCGATTTTGGCTCCGGTCACGATCCCACAGTTCCATGAGTCCGAGCCCCGCGTCGGGCTCTGCACTGACGGCGCAGAGCCTGCTTGGGATTCCCTCTCTCTCCCTCTCTCTCTCTGCACGCCCCCCATCACACTTTCTCTGTCTCTCTCAAAATACATAAACTTAGAGAATTCAGGAACTCACTCCGTCTTTCCAAAGCCATTTTGGTGTCGGTGGAGACACAGTCGCCATCTGGCCCGAAGAGTGTTCACCTGGAACCACCGGTGAACTCTAGACATCAGATTCCAAAACAGAATTCATCTTGGAGGCCCCCTTGGGTGGCCCCTTCTGGTCCAACCTGCAGGTGGAGAGCCTATGTTATTAATTTTCTAGGTATCAAGAAGTGAGGCCGTTTTTCAATGGCTTTATTGAGGTATAATTTACATGCGTTACAGTTCACCCATTACAAGGGTACAATTCAGTGATGGTTAGTACTTTGTAGAGTTGTGCAACCATTACCATCATCCAGTTTCAGACTTTGCCATCACCGTGTTTGTGATAATACCCTCTAGTTCGATCCACGTTGTTGCAAATGGCAAGATTTCATTCTTTTTTTTCACCACCACGTCATATTCCATTGTGTATGTGTATGTGTGTGTATATATGTATATATATACCACATCTTCTTTATTCATAAGTTGGGGAACACCTGGGTTCTTTCCATAATTTGGCTATTGTTGATGGCGCTGCTGTAAACATTGGGTTACACGTGTCCTTCAAATCAGCATTTTTGTATCCTTTGAATAAATACGTAGTAGTGCGATTCCTGGGTCGTAGGGTAGTTCTGTTTTTAATTTTTTGAGGAACCTCCATACTGTTTTCCAGAGTGGCTATACCAGTTTGCATTCCCACCAATAGTGAAAGAGGGTTCCCCTTTCTCCGCACCCTTGCCAACATCTGTTGTTGCCTGAGTTGTTAATGCTAGCCATTCTGACAGGTGTGAGGTGGTATCTCATTGTGGTTTTGATTTGTACTCCCCTGATGATGAGTGACGTTGAGCATTTTCTCATGTGTCTGTTGACCATCTGGATATTTTCTTTGGAAAAGTGTCTGTTCGTGTCTTCTTCCCATTTCTTCACTGGATTGTTTGTCTTTTGGGTGCTGAGTTTGGTAAGTTCTTGATAGATTTTGGATACCAACCCTTTATCCAATATGTCATTTGCCCGTATTTTCTCCCATTCCGTTGGTTGCCTTTCGTTTTGATGATTGTTTCCTTCGCCGTGCAGAAGCTTTTTATCTTGACCAGGTCCCAGTAGTTCATTTTTGCCTTTATTTCCCTTGCCTCTGGAGACATGTCAAATAAGTTGCTGTAATGCACGTCTGTTTTAAAAAGTACCAGAAGCAAGCCTAATGCTTGTTTTTATTTTATTATCATTAGGAAAGATAGTCAAAGGAGGATTAAACAGATGGAATGACTGATGGCTTCATTCATGAATTTGCTTCATAAATAATAATTTAGGGTCTCTATGTGGCCAGAGCCGTTTCTGGAGATGAAACCACGAGTAGGACATGGCCCCACCTTCACGTGTCTTACGAAGATTGTATGAACGACGTGTGTGGTATATGTTGGACGCTGACGTGCAGGACAGTGGGGGAGGACCTCAGCTGAGGGACATGTACTCACTCCCCCCAGTGCTGAGGGGTCTGGGGATACTTAGCTGGGGAGCTAATGTCAAATATGAGCCCCAAGGGATGAGTGGCCACCACTAGGCTACTAACGACCATGTTGAGGAAGGACACGACTCAGGTAGACTGGAAGGGCGGGGGGCTGGGTGGGGGAAGGAGAGAGAGACGAGCACAGTCCTCGTGTGTCTGAGTGTCCTCATCCATCTGAGCTGCTATAACAAAATACAATACACCGGGGGGCTTATAAACAACAGAAATTCATTCCTCACAGTTCCGGAAGCTGGCAGGTCCCAGGTCAAGGCACCGGCATGGTCACGTTCTTGTCTGGGGCCCTTTTCTGGCTCCTAGCAGGTATCTCGTCACTGTGGGCTCACCTGGTGGCGGAAGGGACAAGGGATCCCTCTGAAGCCTCTTTTATAAGGCTGCTAATCTCATTCCTGAGCCTCCTCCTTCACGAGCTAATCGCCTTCTGAAGGCCCCACCTCCCAATTCCGTAGTCTTGGGGGGTTAGGATTTTACTGTAGGAGCTGGGGAGGTGGGGCACACAAACCTTCAAGACAGAGCACGAGCAAGTGAGAACAGCTGTACGTGAAGGCACCTTAGAGTGTTGGGGCTGAAGGAGACACGAGAAATGGGCAATGAGCTAGAAAACTGAGCAGGGGCAAGCTCAGGGAGGGAGAATCACGATCAGAGGATTCTTCAGAGAGTGCTCCCCACAGTGCTGCGGGGAGCAGATGGCAGTGGGGGCTCTGGCTTTCCTTTCATGGAAGCTGTTGGCCGCTAGGTTCCAGAGCCTCAGCTCTAGCTCCCTAGGACCCAGCAGGGCCCAGGCCGTGGGCCGGGCCACCTGGGGCCCTGAGAATGACCCACACGCTCCCGTGTTTTGACAGATGCTACATCACCCTCACTCAGTCTCTGCACCTGACCATGAGCGGAGCTCCGGCAGGACCCGCGGGCACAGGCAAGACGGAGACCACCAAGGACCTGGGCCGAGCACTGGGCATCATGGTGTACGTGTTCAACTGCTCAGAGCAGATGGACTACAAGGTAAGGCCCGGCTGGGCGGGGGTGCCTGGGGACCGGGGGGCAGGCCACACCGGGGACCAGGCTCATCCATGCCACCCTGGCCCGGCTCAGAGGCCCGGCCCTGGAGGGTTCTGCTGGCTGCATCCCGGGAGACCTGAGGATCTCTGACCCCTGGAGCTTGTTGACCTCTCCATAAGCCGATCGGCTTCCACCGATGAACTTTGCAGCCGTAGGTGGGTTATTTCATGTGGGCCTCTTCATTTTGTGACCCGTACAATGGAGAAGCTGAACATATATCTGAAGACTTAAGTTCACTGTTTGACCTAGAACCACAAAAAAGCTCACAAGGGGCTACCGTAAAATCTTCACATAAAAGTCGTACTTGTGCTTTTGTGGAAAAGAGGACATTTCCTCAGAATTTCTACAAGGGCAGGTGTGACCCCCTTTTTTTTTTCATTTTATTTTATTTTTATGTTTTTATTTGATTTTTGAAAGAGAGAGAGAGAGAGAGAGTGTGTGAGTGCAAGCAGGGGAGGGGCAGAGAGAGAGGAAGACACATAATCCGAAGCAGGTTCCAGGCTCTGAGCCATCAGCACGGAGCCCCATGCGGGACTCGAACCCACGGACCGTGAGATCATGACCTGAGCCAAAGTCGGACACGTAACTGACTGAGCCCCCCGGGTGCCCCGGGCAGGTGTGACCTCTGAAGTCAGACTCGATTAACCTCCATTCCTAATCAGTGATTCGATGCTCACAACGGACAAATGCAAGGGTAATGGTCTTCACTCAGGCGCTCAGCATCGTCTTCTCAAATATATTCCAAGTCCTGTGTCATAGAGAAAAGCAAGAGAAAATGACAGGCTTATAGGTCACTTCTTAGGTAGAAATATTCTGCTTACAACCAGATTTCCTATAGATGCTCTTTATAAAAAAAAAATGGAATAAGATTCTCACTTTTTCATTATTTTTACTTTGTTTTCCTGTATTATTTTTGTAAACTGTCTTACGTCCCTTTTGCAACAGGATGGCACGTAAATAAATTTATAGCGGGGGAAAAAATAAAACAATTGCATTAAGTAGATTAAATATTTATACATAGAAATCATGGTATGATGGGTACAAAGTAAATGTAATTTAAAAATAATTTTAGAGACTTCAAGGGAACATATAGAACTCCAAACGAGATTCATCAGCTGTAACTTTAATAATTTCTCTCGTACATAAAATTTTGCTGTGCAAAGAGTTGCAGCAGCCAAAAAGCACCATGTTTTTTTCCCCCGGGAAGCAAACAAAATGAGGATTCAGACCCCAAAACAGCTGTCTTCCCCATATTTCACTGGGTCTAAATTTTAGCATGATTGCTCTTACTGCTGGACACATTACAGTGATAGTTCTCTTTAAACCAGGCTGAAATAAGAAAGGTTTTCTATTTCTTTTTTTAAATTGTTTTTTCTAACGTTTATTTTTGAGAGAGAGACAGAGTGTGAGTGGGAGAGGGGCAGAGAGAGAGGGAGACACAGAATCCGAAGCAGGGCTCCAGGCTCTGAGCTGTCAGCACAGAGCTCAACGCGGGGCTCGAACCCACGAACCGTGAGATTGTGACCTGAGCCGAAGTCAGACGCTTAAGCCAACTGAGCCACCAGGCGCCCCCCAAAGTTTTTTTTTTTCTATTTAAACAAACAAACTCAACCTTTAAGAATTATTTTAAGTTTCTAGATTGTTCTCTAGTTGAGCAAAGGCAGCATTGACACCCAAGAGGATATTTCATTTAGATGTGGAAGACCTGGTGAATTTTGATTGAAGGAAATCAAAATATCTTCAAAGTTATGCCTGACATGTCAAGCAGGAATAGAGGAGTTCGCCCCATGGGCCAGGGGTCACCGAGGCCATCTTACCCAATTCTTCCAACACTTATTACTGAACTCTGACCCCAGCAATTCCTCTGAGAGTACAGGATGAGAGGAGGGGTCTATCCATCGTTTGTCTGGACTGTGCAAAGTTCTGGTCAAGTCTAGCCTAGATCGGAGGAAGCACTGATCGGAAGAAGAACAATGGGTATGGCTGTAGTGAAAGACACTAGAAGGATAGCGGTCCCTTCCTAGGCACCAAATGTCCTTTGTAACCAACGGCCTCACTGCACTGTTTGCAAACCTCCTCTTCCCTTTGTTGTCCAGTCCTTGAGAATTATTTTCATCACAAAGCACTCTCCAGCAATCAATTTATTGAGTATCGCCATTGCTCAGCAAGCATTGTGCATCATGAGAAGATGGATGGATGGATGGATGGATGGATGGATGGATACATAGATGATATAAATAGACATAGGTGAGAGATGAGAAAGAGAGAGAGATGAGAGCATGATGGATAGGTGATAGATAAATGATGGATAGAGACAGAGACAGACAAAGTATAACCCAGTCTACCTGGAAAGGCAAGAAAGATACGTGAAATAATTAGGGGAGATACCAAAGAGCATGTAGAATGTGTGTTTTAAGAACTCTAATCCCTGGATGACTTCAGAGACAGGGAAGAGTACAGGGCACGCTGGTTGGGAACATCCTGGAGGATGTGAGACCAAAGGCTGTTTAAGGTTTGGGTGTTGCCAAACAGGGCATGTGCCATTTTAACACCGCCTAGCCTATGAAAACATCAAGGGTAAAGACATGACCAAGTTCTCTGTGCATCCCATTCTTCCCCTACTCCTTGCTCTGACCTCTCCCCTGACCTGTCCTCACAGGGCATGGCTCGGATGATGGAGAAGATGGAACGGGGGTCAGGAAGAGCCTTCTGGCCCTTCCCCAGATGTCATTCCAAAGTGTCATTCATGAAACTCACAACAACTCCGTATCACCAGAGAAAAGCTAGCAATAAATACAGAGTAGCAGCCGAGTGCCTGAGAGGGAACAGAAAATAGGAGAGAGGGGTTCAACAAGAAGCCGGGGTGGGGGGGGGACATAAAGCCAAGGAGAGAACATGACCCTGACGTGGTGGCCATCAGGAAGACCCTGCAGGCTTCAGAAATCAAGGCGGGGCATGATGAAAACGGATGGCATCTGAGGATGACTCCTGGGTAGCAGGACAAGTGGAGGCAGGACAGGACTGGAAGGAGGAAAATTTTTTGCTGAGAAACTTGCAGTTGTTCAAACCAGGGATGGTCAGCAGCCAGACATCAGGGTAGCATAAGTGGAAAAGAAAAAAGGAGAGGCTTCAAAGAATGGAATGATACCTGGTGAACATGGGGAGGGGTGGGTGGTGAAACGGGATGGGGTTGGGGTAAAGAGGAGAGGTGGGCTATGGTCGGGGACCCCCACAATTCCCCTTGCCTTCTCAATGCCACACAGAGGCATTGGGTCATAGGGCAGACACAACAACAGTGTGGAGACTAGTGGAAAAGGCAAAGTTACTGCTCCCCTCTCTTTAGTTCTGGTTGAAAAACCCACATGCCTGGCTACATTTTCTGGAAAACATCGCGGCATTAATGCTAAGACGTTCTTTATTTTCTGGCCACGGTGCTTTCCCCCTTGATCTCAATTCAAAGATGCTATTGCCGAAGCAGCAAATGTAGTTTAAAAAAATTTTTTTTAATGTTTCTGTATTTTTGAGAGAGAGAGCGCACAAGCAGGGGAGGAGCAGAGAGAGAGGGAGACACAGAATCCGAAGCAGGCTCCAGGCTCTGGGCCATCAGCACAGAGCCCGACGCAGGGCTCAGACCCATGAACCATGAGATCATGACCTGAGCTGAAGTCGGACACTTAACCGGCTGAGCCACTCAGGGGCCCCCTCTTCCCTCCTTTTCGAAGGCTGCCTCACATCCAGCCTAGCTGGTGTGATATTAGGCTGGTTCTCCTAAAACATTGATTTAACCATGCTTTGCTCCAAAATTCCACGGCCCCTTAGAATAATTCAAGGCTTTCCCTAACCATGGCCTCCTTTTGTGATTCAACTTTCTTTTTTTTTTTTTTTTTTTAAGTCTATTTGAGAGAGAGTGCGTGGGAGGGGCAGAGAGAAAGGGAGAGAGCGAGAACCCTAAGCAGGCTCCACACTGCTAAGTGCAGAGCCCGATGCAGGCCTCGAACTCGCAAACCGTGAGATCGTGACCAAAGCGGAAACCAAGAGTCAGACGGGACACCCACCTGACAGAGCTACCCAGGCGCCCTTGTAATTCAGTTTCCCAGCCAAGATGGCACCTTTATTTTTCTCTAGACGTATCATGATTTTGGTCATCCTTTGACCATAATAATTACTTCTAGAAAGCCCTTGGCCCTTCCTTACTTTACCCTCTTCCATTCTGCCTACATGGATGCTAATAAGAGCATTCCCAGGGTATGAAGATCCCATATAGGCTCTGTGAGATACCAACACTTCAGGTCTCCTGACTTCCCTTCTTCTCTTTTGTCCACCACACATGTTGCCCAGCGTGCATCCCGAGAAAACCAGGGTTTCCCATGAGGAAAACAAAAAATCCTGCTCATAAAACAGACACTGACCGAATTTCGTTGCGCAGGACTTCTCAGTGCTCCCCTTAAAATCCTAACGTCTGTTGTAAGCTGGCAACAGAGGGTTACAGAATGTGGCGTTTCCTAAACTTGATCGACCCAAATGCCTTGGCTTCAGGGAGCGTCTCCCAGATGCGGCATTCCATGAAATAAACTTGGGCGAAAGAGGTCGTGATGCCGTCTGAAACTTACCTCTTTCCGCCAAACGGATCTCTAGAGAGTGCGCTGACCCGCTCCTCTGAACGACGAAACGTCTGTGTCTTCTACTGTCCATCGGAACCACTGCTCACATGGCAATTTACCCGCTTTGGCTGTATGATTTCTGTCCACAACCTAACTGGAAGTCCTTAGAGGGACTGAGCCCTTCAGTGACTAGTGTGCAAGCTGCGCTCAGAGCTGACGGCCAGCGAGTGCTCACTATGGGGGAAACAAGTGGGACTTGGCCACTATTTGCATTTTCCCAGGGCTTCGGTGATGTCTCCTTGACAGTGGCCTTGAGAGTGTCTCCCTGTAACCTCCCCCTTTGTGTTGCTTCCTGGTTTACTGGTTCACACCGAACGCCCAGGAGGTTTTTATTTTCAGGACAGATGATAGGCCATCTTCCCTTTGAAATTCTTTTCTTGCTCTCATTTGAAAAGATTTACCTGCCACTCAATTTTCTATAGATCTTATCACGTCCCCCGTCTGTCCCCAGCTTCCTATCATGCTGGGAAGCCTGGGTGTTTGGGCACGGATCTCAAGATACAGATAGAAACTTTTTTTTTATCAGTGTGTGCCAAAGGCGGAGTGGAAGGCTTTTTTTGTCTGTATGGTGCAAAAAAAAAAAAA
This sequence comes from Herpailurus yagouaroundi, assembly GCF_014898765.1. Taxonomy (NCBI): domain Eukaryota; kingdom Metazoa; phylum Chordata; class Mammalia; order Carnivora; family Felidae; genus Herpailurus; species Herpailurus yagouaroundi. The sequence goes on along the minus strand of NW_024412439.1, from coordinate 7,063,627 downwards.
ATAATATTTTATTCATTTCCTGGGATTTTGAAAGCTCCAGAATCAACAGTAACGCAAGCCTGATGACATTTTGAAGGGATTTGGGTCCAAGTGTCTTGAAGAGGTTCTATTTGATCCCGTGACTTACGTTGGCACCCATAGCCGTCAAAAACGTAATTGCCCTTGAAACTTTAATAAGAGTTTCAAACCAGCGGTCTTAGGGGACTGGAAGTATCTATAACAAAAAGGATGGAAACTGACTTAGATGTGTAATGATGAACCCAGCGCTGATAGTGATTTAATCTTTGTACATTTCATTGCAGTCTTGTGGCAACATCTACAAAGGCCTCGCTCAGACCGGTGCCTGGGGCTGTTTTGATGAGTTTAATCGAATCTCTGTGGAGGTCTTATCAGTGGTGGCGGTGCAGGTATGGGGGTCGGAAGTAGGTGGGAGGCCACGGGCTTGTTGCCAGCACTGTGAAAGTCGACATCTTCTTGCTTTCAACCCTGCTTGTCCACTTCCGTGTCTCCTTCCCCCCTTGCATTTCACGTCCCTTCCTTCCTCTGCCCTCTAAGACAGACGCTGGTGCAGGATATGGGCGTCCTGTGGGTCCCTACCAAGGTGAGTCCATTTATTGGCCATGGGACTCCATTTCCTTCTCTGTAACATGTCCCCTCTGCTTCACCGGGGGTGAGGAGAGGAGCAAACAAGATGGCGGAGCCCAGCTCTTTGGAAAGGCCATGGACTTTGGGAATGTCTTCCATTTTGTCACTGAGTCTGGGCAAGCTGCTCCAGCCCCCTTGGTCCAATTCACCTCATTGTATCTAAAGCAAGGATCACAGGATGAATGTTGTTGACGGAAGGAAGTCACGTTTGGGGCAGATTTATGTAAGCTGCCACTTGTCTTTCAAATTATCCAGAAAACACTCATTCAACACCTATAGCATAGTAAGTGCTACGCTCAAAACTAGGGTGAAGGGTCCCTGGTTGAGTAGGACGTGATCCCTAACTTTAAAACGACTTTAGTTCTTGAGGGGGACATGAGCATTCTTCAGTGTTCTAGAAGTGATTTAACTTCTGGCTCACAATATGGGGCAAGACTGCTAGACGCTTCCTCTCTCCCTGCCTCCCTCCATTCCTTCCTTTCTATCTCCCTTCCTTCTCTTCCCTTCTTCCATGTTTGTTTATTTATTTTGAGAGGAAATAGAGAGTGAACAGGGATAGGGCAGAGAGCGAGGGACAGAGAGAGTGAATCCCAAGCAGGCCTTGCACTGTCAGTGCAGAGCCTGATGCAGGGCTCGAACTCCTGAACCATGAGATCATGACCTGAGCCGAAACCAAGAGTTAGACGCTCAACTAACTGAGCCACCCAGGCACGCCCAGACACATTATTCTTAAGCCAGGCCTTAAAAAAGGTGGAGATGATGTGGATGAGGGTAAGGGTCTTCTAGACAGAGGAAGTGAGCAGACAGAGGGGGAGAGGGAGGGGGAAAATGAGCAAACTGTTGTTGAAAGTCTGTCCTGTACCAGGTACTTTTCACATATCCTCACATCCGTACAAGGTGTACAAGGATACACCCACAGACACACACACACACACAGACACACACACACACGGGGTAGGGAGAGAAACCAAAGATCAGCACAGAAAAGTAACTGGTCCCAGGGCACACTTTTGGCAGGTGGCGAGGTTAGGACTTGAACCCAGCACCCCCACCCACACTGCCCAGGTGCAGGTCTAGACACAGGTATCTGTCAGATACAAGGGATAAAATGCTAGAGAAGAAAATGAGGCTTGAGAGGCAGGTTCGAACCAAACAGCAGACAGGCTTAATTAAATGCCATGATGTGTACTGTCTTCAGCAGGCAACGGGGAGCCCCTGGAGGTTTCTGAAAAAGAAATTGCCCTCTGCCTGGCAGTGGTTTTAAGGAGGGGCTGAACAGGAGGAAGATCAGTGGCTGTGAAGTCAGTGGTCTCTCCTGGGGGTCCCGATTGGAGCTGGGGCCTCAGTGGGAGCCCCCTGGCCTTCCCCATGGCCTCCCGGTCACCCCAGCAAAGCATAGCCTTTGCTGACACCTGCTCTGGGCTCCTTCCTGTAAGCCGGGTGCCCCTGTTTCCTGCTGGGGATGCTTGTGGTTTCATAGCCTGCCCCCTCCCCCCACCTCTATTGCCTCCGCCAGGCAAGGCCAGCGTAAGGGGGCTGCGCGGTGGAGAATGTTGGGTGGTGATGGCACTAGGGGCTGGCATGACGGGTGCTCCCAGCTTGTGCCTGGACTCCATACGGTGGCTTTTATTTCCAGAGTGGCGTGTATACAGTACAGGGAAAGAGAAACAGAGCTCTGGAGGACTCTCTTTCCTTCGGGTCCAAACAAAGGGGCAAGAAAGAAGTGTAGCTTGACTGCCAGTTTTCAGAGGACAGGGGCAGCGGAAGGGAGGCGGGAGGCGCTGCAGACAGAGGGTGGTCCTCGCTGGAGAAGCCGCCTGAACCAGCATCCTGACTCCCTACTCCGCGTGCCCCGGCAGGAGCCAGCCTCCGCCCCCGTCACCCCCTCCTCCAGCGTGCTGACCCCACGCCACGTGCTGTCACCGTCCAAGCAGGCTGGACTCGGAGCTGGGGGCAGGATCGCAGCCACCGCGAGGCGGAACAGCAGTGGAGCTCACAGCACCAGCTGATTCCAAGGTCCCCCCCCACGCCCGCCCACTTCATCTCCGGTTGCCGCTGGGAGCTATAAGCGGTCAGGGGGCTCCGCAGGGTCCCTTCACTTCCCCCACGCCTCCCAAGGTCATCCGGTCTTCCAGCCCTTGATTTTGACGGCCAGTCTGGTGCTCCCATTCATGGGTTCCTGTCTGGCCTGCTGCTCGGTGAGGCTCCTGCAGGTTGCAAAACCGAGGGCTCTTCCGTCCCCCAGTGCTGATCCCTTTCCTTAGGACCGTTGGATTCCGCAGGAGTTAGTAGGAGCAGTAAGTCGAGCGGCTGGCCGGAGCACTCTCTTGGCCTGAAAGCCCTTGACTAGCTTGGGTCGCGGGAGCCGATGGTGTGTGTTTCCAGGCTGCTGCCCCGGTGGCTTGAGGTCAGCTGTGGCACCTGGCGAGTGCCACAGACCAGGGGCATTTGGTTTTCCTGGCGAGCTGCTGCTTCAACACTTACCAGCACGCCTTTGCTTTAGAAGAATGCACGTCAGGGCCGCCAGATTTTTTTTTTTTTTAATTTTAGAGAGCCTCTGAAAGTCCAGATTTTTATGTAAAAACATCTCTAGATTTCTTGGGGCGCCCGGGTGGCTCAGTCGGTTCAGCGTCCGACTTCGGCTCAGGTCACGATCTCGCGGTCTGTGGGTTCGAGCCCCGCGTCGGGCTGTGCGCTGACAGCTCGGAGCCCGGAGCCTGCTTCGGATTTGTGTCTCCTCCCTCCCTCCCTCTCTCTCTCTCTGCCCCTCCCCCGCTCATGCTCTCTCAAAAATGAATAATGTTAAAAACACTTTTTTTAAACATCTCCAGGCTTCTCAAAGTTGTCAACTCACTCAATTAAAAAACAAAACAAAACAAAACAAAAAACCAAACACACAAAAACCAAAACCTGAGCCGGACCAAGAAAGCACGGTGCCGGCTGCATTCACCTTGCCGACTTAGAGCCCAGTTTGCGCCCCTTCGCGGCCTGTGTGAATTTCAGGATAGAAGATAGAGTGACACGAATAAAATCAAGCTTTCTCAGAGTACTAAATCTCGGCCCGCAGTGGGCTCTGAGAATTGGGACGGAAGTCTAAGCTGTTCCCTGCCCTGGTGGCCGTTGGGATCGAGGACTGTCATTATAATGTGCACCTGGGGCTTTTCTCCTTAAGTCGCCTACTGCAGATAACGGGCAGCTCTCGGATCACCCGGGTTTTTATCTCCTTGCCCGCCATCCTCTGCTCATTCTACCTAGGTGGTGCCCACCTCCCTCCTCTCTGCTTGTCTGACTCCCTGTACCCTCTCTCCTGACTGCTGGCCCCAGACCTCAGAGGGCCTCCCTCGTGCTCTCCAGCCCGGCTGCCCGGCTGTGACTGCCCTCACTTGAGTAGTTACACCCGTGGTGTCCCAGCTCAGCACTGGGGGCCTGCCAGAGGGCCATCTCGCCGTGTCCCTCCAAGAAGCCCAGGGGAAGAGCCAACGGGGAAGCAGTGAGAGCCAGACCGGGGTCAGCCCAGAGCTCATCTCGCGTTCCAGAGATGCTTTGAGCAGCCCCGCGTGCAGCTGGGATCTGAAAAGAAACAGGTTCTTGTGGGGTGGGGTGACCCGGGCAAGGGGCGGGGAAGTGGTTGTGCGCGTGGGTCACGTTTGAAACCGCACAGTATTCAGCCCCGGTGCTGCCACTTAACTAAGCCGTGTGCTTTGGGGCAAGTCCACATCTCAAGCTCTCCGTCTGTCAAGAGGGTTAATAACAGTACGTGCCAGATGCAGTTGTAACAATTATTAAACGAGTCAATACGTGTAAGAGCCCTTGAAGCCCTACGGATAGGAGGCGTGCGACAAATATTAGTCACCGCGATGGTGCTGATTATGGTGGTGGCCATGATGTTGGTGATCACTATCGTTGCCTGAACACGGCCGGAAACGGGTTGAAGGGAAGCAGAAGGCAGGGGGATACAGAGCAGGGAAAGAGGGTCCACGCCCAGGTCTATCCAGTCTCCCGGACACCCTTGGCTCCTTCTCAGCTGGCCCGGCCTCAGGCTCTCTTCCCAAACTTGGCGTCCCAACTGGTGAGGCAAAACCCAAGAGCCCATTGGTCCCCGGGGCGCAATGGATGAACACTGCGAATTCACCTGATCCTGAAACTGCCCGACAGGATGTCCTAGGAGGTTCACCAAGATCAGTTCCTGTTTGCTTCTGGAATTAAATGAGTTCCACCCGGAATTCCCCGGGTGCTTTCACACTGCAGTCTAGGAACACACCCCGTGGGAGAGACGGTTCTCAAGAAAGTGGTCTGACAACAGCCTGGGCAGAATTGGAGGCTGTGCCACTTAAAATCATACACCCGTCCAAGGGGAAAATTGCACTTAATTATTCACACAGTCATCTAGGCTGGCATATTGGTTCAGAAGCCGCACCAGCTGGGACAGTCCTCCTCCACCCTCCCCGCCCCTCCCTTCGGCTCCTTGCCTGCCTGTCTGCGCTCTTCTAGTAACTTCCACAAAAGCGCGTGTGCGTCAGTGTTCTCGTAGGTGGGTATTTTCCTGTTTCTGTCCGATGGGTCAACAGAATTACATACCCAACGGGGAAAGAGTGTGGCATTTCCAAGAGCAATTACTCTGCTGTTTTAAAAAACGTAGAAAATACTACTTTTTTTTTTTCCTTCGGAATTTTGCTAATGCTGTTGCGGTCAGCTCACCGGGCCTCGGGTTATCCGGGCCCAGGGACAAGTGTCACCGGGATGCACTCCACTGCCCTCTCCCTCCAGCCTCCTGCCCCCTCGGTGCCCCCTGGCCAGGCATTTCCACCATGCCCCTTCCTTCCCCGTGGTACAGAAGTGCTGAGCCGAGGCAGGAAGCAGCTAGAAGCAGCGAATCGGTTGGCAAGGTCTTGGGAGGTCACCAGAGCAGTGCTCCACGGACTCAGGGCGCCAAACAAATGCTAGAGTCTCAGAACCAAGGGAGCTCCCCACCTGCCACCTCTGATAGAGGAGCTTAAGGTCGAAGGTGCAAACGCAGAAATATTTTTTTTTAAAAAAACGTGAAACCTGGTGAGTGGGTTGCACTTGCCGAAGGCAGCACCCTCCAGTCCACCTTTGCAGAGGGAAGCGTGGAGTGAGCCGGGCAGGATTTTGATAACGCATGGCATTTGGGGGCAAAGTGCGGACCGCAGAATGGACCACTTGCCTAGAATGTGAGGGGCAAAGGAGAAAGAGCTGACAGGTTTTATGTAGCTTAGGGCTAGCCCGTGACCTCCTTAAAACATATCACCTGCGGGGAAGGTGGCCTGACTTTTCCACTTCACGAGTGTGTCTGATACAAGGCCCCAGCGGGAGGATGTAGAGGCAGAACCCTCCGTGATTACCAGCTTCCAGTCTTGGAAGGGAAAGACCTCATTTTTAAGGTGTCCCATCAGGCCCCCACGGTCAGGCAAACACACGTGGCTTGTACAGAATGCAGGATTGCTCATCTGCAGTCAGGGCCACCACGACCTAGAGGGGTAGAGTCTACCCACACATCTAAAGCATAAGTCAGTTGGGGCGCCTGGATGGCTCAGTCAGTTGAGCGTCTGACTTCGGCTCAGGTCATGATCTCACGGTTCATGGGTTTGAGCCCCGCGTCGGGCCCTGTGCTGACAGCTCGGAGCCTGGAGCCTGCTTTGGATTCTGTGTCTCCCTCTCTCTCTGCCCCTCCCCTGCTCATGTTCCGTCTCTCTCTGTCTCTCAAAAATAAACGTTCAAAAAAAAAGCATAAGGCAGAAAGCAAGCTCCAGGAGAGAGGGATGATTAAAGGCTGTAGAGGCTGGAAGACAAAGTGAGCTCATCTGGTTGAGGGCCAGTGGGGACTCTTGAAATTGGTAGGGGCAGTTGGGGCCAGTGGCAGGGACACTTAATTGGCCAGCAGCATCTGTTTCTCTTGGGAACTTACTAGAAACGCAGACTCAGACCCACTGTTGACCTGCTGTAACATAATCTGCATTTCCACGAGATCTCCAGGGGTTCGTACCCACCATAACCTTGGAGATCTGCTTCTCTGACTCCGTATCCTCTACCCTGGCTACACCGTAGAACTGCCTGGGCGATTCTGAAAAATAGGAATGTGCAAATGCCTAGTCTCTGTGCCCAAAGATTCTGGTTTCATTGGTCTGGGGCAAGACCTAAGCATCACCTAAGCATCGAGTCTTTTTTTGGGAACTTTCTGTGTGGTTCTTTTGTCCAGCAAACTTCGAGAACCGGAGTGGAGAGGGAGATGGGCAGGCGAGGGGAACGTCTTGGGGGCTGTGGAGCGTGGGTGCATCTCAAGACCCACAGGTTCGAGCCCCACTGGCCCAGGTTAGCAGGCTGCAGGGACACGTCCTCCCCACGCCAGGAGGGAGTGAGGAGGAGGTGCACTGAGGGGGGAGGGGCAGCTCTGACAGGGACACCTGGGCAGTGGCAGGGATGAGCCGAAACCCAAGATTTGCCTGGATTGCTGTGGTCCTCGAATTTGAGCATATATCCAGATCACCTGGAGGCCTTATTCATCAGCTGGACCCCACCCCGGCATTTCTGGTTGGCTCAAACTGGGGTAGGGCCAAGAATTTGCATGGGAATTTGGTAGGCCCCGGGGACACGAGCTGTGGCATGGTGGACAAGTCACTTACACCTCCTTGCCCTCAGTTTCCTCATTGGTAGAATGTTTGATTTTGCAGATCATGGTTTTCCCAACTTTGGCAAATGTCAAAGGCCTCCATGTCTTGAGGCCAGATAATTCTAGCAAACCGCCCCCCCCCCCCCCCCCCCCCCCCCCTAGTTGTGACAACAAAAAAGTCTCCAGCCATGGCCAGATGTCCCCTGGGGAGGGGGGGGCAGGTGCAAAATCATCCCCCCCTCGCCCACATTTGAGACCACTCATTTCGACATAGCTCTCCATGTTTGTTTTCTTTGGTGAGTGACAAATACAGCTTTTCTTACTCGGTGGAAACGTGTGTCGGAATTATTATTTCCAGAACAGAACAAAATTCCTCTGAAAGCTATGTATTTGATGAGGAGCCGTGTGTGGCTGGCACAGTGTCCTTCTAGTAAAAGGAAGGCTGTTTGAGAAAGTGGCTATTAAGTGTATGTGCTTTGTCACCAAATTGCCTGGTTGGTAACTTGGGGTGCCCTGAGGTGCCCCACTTACCAACTGTTAGACACCTGGCAAGTTTCTTTTTTTTTTTTTCCTTGTAAAGTTTTATTTCTTAACCAATTTTAGACTTCTAGAAAAGTTGCAGAAATCGTGTAGAGGCGCCACGTATCCCTCCCCCACCTCCCGAAACTCGGCATCTTGCATATCTGTAGTACAGGTTCTTAACTGCTTCTGGCTGTTTCGTCATCTCTAAAATGAGGATATGCCCCCATCTCGTGCAGCTATTAAGAGGACTTAACAGGATAACTCATGTAAAATACTCAGAAAAGCGCCCGGTGCCTTCCAAGCGCTCAGAAAACGCCAGTTACTATTTTGTGGTTATTCTGTGTGGTTTTAAAATCTTTGAAAGCGGTTAAGTTTTTAGTGGAGAAACAGACCCCCATGAGGGAGGAGTGTACCTGACCTACAGGTGCACAGTGTGTGGCTGCCTGTGTGCTCACCCCGACCTGGCTGGGCCCGGGGTTTAATCCATACGATCCCAGCCCACCTGCTTGCCTCTGCCCACCCCCCCCCCTCCCCTGACATCCTGAAGGACCTCTGGACTCTATCGGGGCCTCCTGGACCCTGACCACTGCATTCCAAGGCTCATCCCGCGGACCTCGGTTGTTCCTAAGACGATGAGAAAATGCCAGGCAGGCAGTCTCCCGTCCTGTCCAGCGTGAGCCCAGCGAACAGAGCCTGCCACCAGCACTGATGCCCCAGCGTTAACTGCAGCCTTGAATCGGCTCAACGCTGTCCCTCAAGGGCGCCCCCTACAGATGCACGCCGCCCTCCCTCCAGCGCACCATAAAGTCTCACTGAGCGCCAGGTTCCTGGGCCTCCATGTTGCAGGAGGGAAGGCTGACTCAGACTGTCAGCAGAAAGGGCCCTAGGTCAGCCTTCGCCCAAAGGTATCCGAGCCGTTGGTAAATAGCAATTGAACTCACTCCCCCGCCCCTTAGGATGGTGACTGTTCAGTGTATTTTATGGGGGAGGACCGGGGTCAGAGAGAGCCCAGCCTTCACCACCCACGTAAGCCGCAGGGTGGCCGGGAGGCCGGAGGTCGTGTGCAAGGCTCTGGAGACCACCTCTGCCGCAAAGGCATCGACATTCCCTTCGCAGAAGAGAAGTTTCGGTCTCAAACTAATTGCCGTGAGCTCAAATGCGTGTGGCCTTCCGGGCCTCGCTTTGGGAAAGGAGCTGAATCCTAATTATGGAACTGTCACACGTTCCGGTGAGTGCCCGTTCTTCCACACACTGGAGAGAGCCTTGTTCTGCCATACACGGTCCAGTGGTTTCGTGTCTTTCCCCTTATTTAGGCTCCAGCTGTCTCTTTCATAAATGCTCGAGCTCGCGCGCGCTCTCTCTCTCTCTCTCTCTCTGTCTCTCTCTGTCTCTCTCTCTCTCTCTCTCTCTCTCTCTCTCTCTCCCGGACACACACACCTACCTGCAGCCCAATCTCCACAGAACCCTTGGCTATTCCAAATACCCCGAACGCGGCTGACAGGACGGGAGCTCATTCAAAACCTTGCACTGGTCCCCCCGGCTTTTGGGTTTTGCTTTCGGGAGCCCCGACAAGCTGGAACTACCCGAGAGACATTCCGAGGGGCCCGCCTGAACAAGTGCGCCCCTCCTGCCTTCCCGCCTTCTGTCACTGATCATCTTTGCAAGCGCTCTTTCCAGGGCACTGGGTGTGAAAATGGTGATCTCCTTTCTGTCTCTCCTCCCGGGGCTGTAAGAATGATCTAGAATATAGAGCCAGCCAGCTCAAGCTTTAGCATATATCCCCACCATTTAAGAAAAAGTCTCATCTTTTTAGAAAGGCACGAATAGCCCCGGGGATGTAGCTCGAGCCTCGCTTTGGTTCTGGGGCTCCCTCCACTCCTCACCATCTACAGGGCACTCCGTCCCTGAAGGGGTGAGCTGTGTTCATGCCATCGGTTCTAGAGATGCAGTCTGAGGAGGTAAACCAGGCTGAGGACCACGACTGCGGTGACGATGGTCACCTTAACAGTTTCCGTGTTAGCTGCTAGACTTTTAAAAAAGAAAAAAAACTTTTATAAGTTTATTTTGAGAGAGACAGAGAGAGAGCAGGGGAGGGGAAGCCAGAGAGGGAGAGGAGAATCCCAATCGGGCTCCACGCTGTCAGTGCAGAGCCCGACACGGGGCTGGAACCCACAGACCGTGAGATCGTGACCTGAGCGGAAACCCAGGGTCAGATGCTCAACCGACAGAGCCACACAGGCGCCCCGTTGACTGCTGCTTTTCAGCGTTTTCTGGATGCCACTCTCTTCAGGGGCTTTATTTCATTTAAACAAAGAACAAGCCCAGCCGGTAGGTACCAGTGCCCTCTCGATCACGCAGCGGCCACGAGCCCAGGCTCCAGAATCCACTCGCCTGGCTTCAGTCCGGGTGCCACCACCTTGGAGCGATGTCAGGTTGGGCAGACTGTTCCACTGCTCAGTGCTTGTGTTTCATCATCGAGAGACGGGGCTGGTGGCAGTGAAGTGCCCCCGCTCCCCGCCGGCAAAGGATCGTGGTGAAAAGCAAATGAATGAATACGGAAGTGCTCAGAACAATGCCTGGCCAGAGATGAGTGCTAGTGCATTTCCAGGGTAACTACAGGGAGGGTTAAACACCCGCTTGCTGTTCACTCTCAGCCGCTGTGTTGTAAATACAGAAACAGGCGGCCAGATTTCTTTTAGACAGGCACCCCGCGCCCACCAGCGGAGGGTCCAGGGTGCCGTCGCTTTGCCTGTCCTTCCACGAAGGGGGCCAGGGAGCAGGTGTCCGTGTTGGCTATGGACATGCTTCCCAGCCCTAGCTACCACTCCGCCCCTGGGACACACGGCGGAGGGACCTTTCTCCGTTGACTCGTTCCCCAGGTAAAAAGCATCCAGGACGCGATCCGAGACAAGAAGCAGCGGTTCAGCTTCCTCGGGGAGGAGATCTGCCTGAATCCCTCCGTGGGGATCTTCATCACCATGAACCCGGGCTACGCCGGCCGCACGGAGCTGCCGGAGAATCTCAAGGCTCTGTTCAGGTGAGCGTCTGCTCTGCCCCACACGAGGGCCCCCGGAGACAAGGGTCTCCTGGTTTTTTCCACTGAAAATGTAGGGCGTGTATATTAGAAGACATTTGGAACATCTAAAAAAGCTTATAAAACTACCTTTAGGGGTGCCTGCGTGGCTCAGTTGGTTAAGCATCTGACTCTTTGTTTCGGCTCAGGTGGTTCTGTGGGTTCAAACCCCACGTCGGGCTCTGCGTTGACAGTGTGGAGCCTGCTTGGGATTCTCTCTCCCTCTCTCTCCCTTTCTCTCTGCCCCTCCTGCGTGCGTGTGCGCATTCTCTCTCTCTCTCTCTCTCTCAAAATAAACTTTAAAAAAAAATGAAAAAACCTTTAATGCTACCATCAGTAAAATTATTTTTTGCTTAGCTGTATTTAAAATATGTGTATTTAAAAATTTTTTTTAATGTTTATTTTTGAGACAGGGGGAGACACAACATGAGCAGGGGAGGGGCAGAGAGAGCGAGAGAGAGGGAGACGCAGAATCCGAAGCAGACTCCAGGCTCTGAGCTGTCAGCACAGAACCCAACGGCAGGGCTCGAACTCAATGACTGTGAGATCATGACCTGAGCCGAAGTCAGACGCTCAACCAACTGAGCCACCCAGGCGCCCCAAAATATGCATATTTTAAAGTCATGGACTTGTGGTCCACACACGGTTTCTTTTTATAAGTTTAATTTTTTTTTCATGTTTTATTTTATTTTTGAGAGCCAGGGAGCAGGGGAGGGACAGAGAGAGGAGACACAGAATCCGAAGCAGGCTCCAGGCTCTGAGCTGTCAGCACAGAGCCCCACATGGGGCTCGAACTCACGAACCGTGAGATCATGACCTGAGCTGAAGTCTGACATTTAACTGACTGAGTCACCCCGGCGCCCCCCCCCCCCCCAGTTTCATACTGTTTTGTCTTTTTCGTTTCATACTCGATCGTAATCCTATCACAAATAACCTCTTCTGTTAGATGGTCTTAAGAAATCTCCTTTCGTGACTACACGTTATTCTATCAAGTGTGTGGTCCACAGTGTAATTAAGTAACCCTCCATATTTAAACGTTAGGACCTTGTCTAGCACTTAAGACAAATTTATTCATAATGCTGTGATGTCCACCTATGTACCTAAGTGTTTTTTTCTGTATGCGTGATGATTTTCTTTGGCTAAGCTTCCCAGAAGTAGAATCACAGAGCTAACTGGGAAGGCACGTTTTTAAGGCTCCTGATGCACACTGACAAATGGCTTTCTAGAAAGAGCAGTGCCGAATTACACTCCTGGTAGCGATGTGTGAGAACACGTATCTTTTCCTTCGCCTTGGCCACCCCCGGTGGATATTGTCATGCGTTTAAATCTTCTTTATTGTGATAAGAAAACGCAAATGCATTTTCTAGAAGGGGCTGGGGTCTCCATTCTTTTTCTCGGGAAAGGAAAGTCAGCCCAACAAAATAAAGAGGCCTCACGGCTTCTGATTTTCTGCCTACTGGACTGTTCCTAATGGAACATCACCAGGCCTGAACGGATGGCACAGAATAGGTCTGTTGTTTGTTTGCACCAAATTATGTATTAAATGCACTTGGGTTGCAAACAGTAACGGAGGTCAGGACTACTCTACGTTTCTTTTTCCCTGAGCGTAAAGGCAACATTTATCTATAGAAGAAAATTGGGGGTGGGGGGGGTGGAGAAAATATTTATAGAAACAATAAAAGGGACACCTGGGTGGCTCAGTCGGTTGAACATCCTGCTCTTGGTTTTGGCTCAGGTCATGATCTCACGGTGCGTGAGTTCGAACCCCACGTTGGGCTCTGTGCTGATGGTGTGGAGCCTGCTTGGGATTCTCTCTCTCCTTATCTCTCTGTCCCTCCCCTGTTCTCTCTTTCTCTCTCTCAAATTAAATAAATAAAAACTTTAAAAATAAGCGATAAATACAAACATCTGCTTTTACGCCTTGTTTTCAAAAAGCCCCGTGAGGAAGACACTATTCGTGCCCCCCTTGTTCAGGGAGAAAACAGAGTCCGCAAAGGCCCAGGGTAGTAATCGTGATCACCGGGGTTAGCCAGTAGCCCAAGGAGCAAGCCGCAGAACTGGGGTTCTAACCCAGTCGGTCTGATTCCAGAACCTCGGCCCTCCCCATCTGAATGCTTTCATCCAGAGATCATGTGACCCTTTGGCATTCCTCCTTCTGACCTTGGGTGGGCAGACTATATTCCTTTTTTGAACTTGGGATAAGACCCTGTACAAGTTGGTATCCTGCCTTCGTTAATTAATATTTTCCCGTGTCAGGGACGCCTGGGTGGCTTAGTCGGTTAAGCATCAGACTTCAGCTCAGGCATAATCTTCTGGTTTGTGGGTTCGAGCCCCACATCGGGCTCTGTGCTGACAGCTCAGAGCCTGGAGCCTGCTTCGGATTCTGTGTCTCCCTCCTCTCTGCCCTTCCCCCACTCACGCTCTGTCTGTCTCTCTCAAAAATAAATAAACATTAAAAAAATTTAAGAAAAATTTTTCCCGTACCATTAAATAGTTTTCCTTCTATAGCATTATTTTCCACAGCCGTGTTGCATGCTATTGTATGGATGCATGTTTAACCTTATTTCAGGTTGCAAAATATTTCAGGTTGAGAATCTGTTTGAATGCCATGAAAAATAATTTAAAGGAAAAATGTTCTTGAGCTATATGTTAGTGAAAATCTTATATCCGCATGGGGAAAATGCGATTAAAGAACTGTAAATGACCTTAGGCTCCTGGTATATACCTAATAAACTAACTTGAAAAATAAGTGATTTTGCAATCAAATGTTTCTAGAGCCAGGCAGGAAAAAAAATCAAAGTAAATCCTTACAGAAAGACAAAAATTCCCCTATATACCGTTTTGTGGCAAGATGGGGTTAATGGGTATTTACTTGAGACCTCGGCATTAGATACTTAGATTTGTACGCACATAAGTACAGAATAGGCCCCGAGCGTCTAGGCTTGGAGGAGACGCACGTCTTGAAAATGAGATATAGATTCTTGTGGACCCCAGGAGAGACCCGATTCTTCAACCAGAGTCCCTAATCTATTATAGGAACAACTAATCTAATAAATTACTAATTACCAAAGCTTTACTGATCTGTGCCTGTGGAAGGCTCACTGGACCCAGGTTACAACATGAGCTGTAGCCCCGATCCTGTCCCCACCTGCTACTATCACCCATCACCTTGGACAAGACAACTCACGTCCCATACCCTTCATCACTTCATCTGTAAGTTGGAAGTCTTAGACGAAACCATTGCTAAGGGCCAAGATGTTTATCCTCACAGATGCCTCTGTCCGTGATCCCAGCCAGTGTCTGTTGTCTTACCAGCACCGCCCCCCTCTGCCACCCTTCAGCCGTGGTTAGGAAAACTATCTTGGCCCCCTGTCCCCTGTTCACAGGCCTTGCGCGATGGTGGTTCCAGACTTCGAGTTGATCTGTGAGATCATGCTGGTGGCAGAAGGATTCATTGAAGCACGGGCGTTGGCCAGAAAGTTCATCACCCTTTATCGGTTGTGCAAAGAGCTGCTCTCTAAACAGGTACTCTCTCTAGTGACGCTGGACCACCAGTCACGTGATCGCCCCACCTCTGGACGGGGCTCGGGGCCGATGTCATAGGGAAACATTAGAGCCTTCTGTCAATGCGCCCATAAGCATAGTATGAGTTCTGCACACTTCCACAACAAAGATTCGTATTCATTTTCTTAGCGTTAAAAAAAAAAATCTTACTCGGCCCCCAAACTTATTTTTTTTCACAGACTAGTTAGCACCTCATCGACCACCTGTGTCCCGTGAGAAACACCTCAGTGGCCACTGAAACTCCCTTGGAGGGAACGGTCTCTACCCAGAGGGACACGAGATGGGGGAGAGGGTTGGGGAGATAGTCATCGAGCCCCATGTACCTCACCACTTGTCCTTAAATGTGGCTGCTGCCTAGGGGAGGCCCCCACACAGGAATAGCACCTTAAAACATGCCGAAGGGGGCACCTGGGTGGCTCATTTGGTTAAGTCTCTGACTCTTGGTTTCTGCGCAGGTCATGATCTCCCAGTTTTGTGGGTTTGAGCCCCATGTCAGGCTCTGTGCCGACCGCTCAGAGCCTGGAGACTGCTTGGCATTCTCTCTCTCCCTCGCTCCCTGCCCCTCCCCCGCTCGTGCCGTCTCTATCGCAAAATAAATAAACTTAAAAAAAAAAAATGCCGAAGGGGGCACCCGAGTGGTTCAGTCAGTTAAGTGTCCAACTCTTGATCTCAGCTTGGGTCTTGATCTCAGGGTCGTGAGTTCAGGTCCCATGTTGGGCTCTGCACGGGACGGGATGTGACGGAGAATCTCTTGGTGGCAGGACAGCCAGTCAGCCTTCCTTGGGCTGTTCCCACTGAGTTTCTCCTCCGTCCGGGGCTCACAGGGACCATCTTTGCTGCCACAGCACGGGGAACACCCGGCCCTGTGAAATCTGTCCAAGGTGGATTTCTTTAAAAACCTCTCCTGTTGCCTCATGCTTCCCAGGCCCCTTGGTCATTGCATTCTTTCCGTAGATTCCCCACCACCACTAACGTCCAGGCCAGCGACCGACATTCACAACTCCACCCTGAGCCTCTCTTGTGACCTCCAAACCCTCATATTCACTGGTTTCTGCCACAGGTCCCCACCCCACCCCAGCCCGCTTCCCCCACATTCCTTGCTTCACTACGCGAAACCGTCACTTACTTGCTTGCTGATTCTGGAACCCTGGGAGTCCTCCTCGGCATTTTCGTCTTCCACAGCCCTGCACCTAACCACGGACGAGCTGTTGTTCGTTGCCCGCTCTGGCCCTCTCTCAAATCCGTCTCGTTTTCTTTCTACCACCTTCAATCCAAGCCCCCCTGTCTCTTGCTTAAACTCTTGGAATTTCCTTTCTCCTGGTTGCTACCAGTGATTGTTTTCAGTTGCTTTCCTCAGAGAGTTTGGAGGCCTCCAAGGTGTAGAGCTTGTGAGCTCAGCCTCCGCCATATCTAAGCCAACATGGCTGCCTCCCGGATACCCTTCAGCTCTCTGAATGTACAAGGAGAAGCCGGGTGGGTCGGGAAGTGGTTCTGTTTGGTTTCTCCGACCCTCAGCCCCCGGGATGCTCTGGGTCTGCTTTGTCATCATCCGTGACCCTGATGTCCCGTGTCATTGGTCTTGCCCTGTGCCTCTGCCTTGGCCTCGGAAGTGACCCGCTGGTAATTGTGTGGACGCCAGCACGGGCACGTGGCGCTCTGCATCCCAGCGACTCTGGCCTGACCCGTGCCGCCTTCCCTCAGGACCACTATGACTGGGGCCTGCGGGCCATCAAGTCGGTGCTGGTGGTGGCGGGATCCCTGAAGCGAGGAGACCCTGACCGCCCCGAGGACCAGGTCCTGATGCGCTCCCTCAGAGACTTCAACATCCCCAAGATCGTGACCGATGATGTGCCAGTGTTCATGGGCCTGATTGGGGACCTCTTTCCTGCCCTGGATGTCCCTCGGAGGAGAGACCTCAACTTCGAAGCCTTGGTTCGGAAGGCCGTGGTGGAGCTGAAGCTCCAGGCCGAGGACAACTTTGTGCTCAAGGTACACGGTTCTCCCTCCCAAGCTCTTCTTGTCGCTCAACGCTTTTCTTGGATGATGGGTCGTCCTCAATCCAAAGGGTTGCCTTAGATGTACAAATATGTATCTACCCAGTAGGAATTCGTTTCAAGAGCTCTTTACTGGGGCACCCACCATGCAGAATGTGTGGTGGGGAATGTGAGGGAAGGACGGGGCCCCTGCCATCAGAAGGCTCACGATCCGGCAGAGGAACACGAGCCATTCCGCTGCTGCTTCACGTGTTATTTTCCCATGAACTACTTCAGACGTGATTTCAGAGCAATGATGAAATTGGAAGTCATGCTGGTTCTTAGGCAGTTTTCCGAGCTTGGGAACGTTCTGAAGTGGTCAGGGGCAAGCTTTCTCACAATTAAGGGAAGAAAAACAAACAAACCCTGAGTGTGGCAGGCAGGATAATGTCTGCAGCCCAGTCCCCAGGACGTACGTTATGTTACATGGCAAGAGGAGATGAGGGCTGCAGGTGGAATGAAGGCTGCTAACGGGCTGACCTTAAGATGGGACGATGATCATGGGTTACCTAGGTGGCCCTATATAACCATGGTGGTCTTTAAGATTTATTTGAAGTGTATTTATTTTGAGAGAGAGAGAGAGAGATCGCACCCGTAGGGGAGGGGCAGAAAGAGAGAATCCCAAGCAGGTTCCGTGCTGTAGGCACACAACCCGATGCAGGGCTAGAACTCACCAACCGTGAGATCGTGATCTGAGCCGAAACCAAGAGTCGGACACTTGACCAACTGGACCACCCAGGTGCCCCATGACGGTGGTCGTTGTAAATGAAAGAGGGACACAGGAGGACGTGTCCATAGTTATCTCCATAACTCCATAGTTAAAATTCCACCAGCCATTACTGACTTTGAAGGTGGAGGAGGGGGCCATGCACCAGGAAATGCGGGAGGCGTCTAGATGCTGGAAAAGGCAAGAAACGGATGCTCCCATAGAAGGCCCCAGAAGGGACGGGCCCTGTCAACACCTTGTTGCCCCACTTTGTGAGACCCACTTTGGACTTCTGACCACCTAAGCTGTGAGATAATGACTTTGGGTTGTTTCAAGCCAACACTTTTGTGGTAATTTGTTAGAGCAGCAACAGAAAATGAGTCTGCTTACCAGTACGTATAGAGTTTCAGGGAAAAAAAATCTGAAACTTCAGGGAAAGTATAATAGGTTTCGAGGCCTTTGGAGCCATGGTGGTTTCTACTATTTTCTGGAGGATGCTCAGGACAGGTGAAGACATTTCTCTCCTTGCATTAAAACAGTGGATTAAAGAGAAGGGCTCTGTCTAGAACAGATCTTTAATCATGATTAAAATGGTCTTTATTAGAAGTGAGTGTGCCCATGACCTACCTCTTGGAAAAGGAAGCACACAGGTACCCCAGTTGGGGCACCCGGCTGGCCCAGTCTGTGGAGCCTGGAACTCCTGATCACAGGGTTGCAAGTTCAAGCCCCACACTGGGCATAGAGATTACTTTTTAAAAATCCTATGAAAAAAAAAAAAAATAGGGGCACCTGGCTGGCTCAGTCAGAGGAGCGTGTGACTCTCGATCTTGAGGTCGGGAGTTCGAGCCTCATGTTGGGTGTAGAAATTTCTAAGAAAAGTTGCACAATGAACTGTAAACTGTGGTTTATAAATAAAATATATAAATAATATAAAAACATTGAGAAAGATAGCGTGCAAGAGAGAGAAAAGATTGGCCAACGTGAGGCAAGGAGCAAACGCTCTAGCGATTTAACTGTGCTAACATTTTTCCTAGGATTAGGATGCATTGTCAAAATTTTTCGGGCTTTGGATACAAAGTTCTGCACTTTTTAAAAAAATGTTTTAACATTTATTTACTTTTGAGAGACAGAGACAGAGTACAAGCAGGGGAGGGGCAGAGAGAGAGAGGGAGACACAGAATCCGAAGCAGGCTCCAGGCTCTGAGCCATCAGCACAGAGCCCAACGCGGGGCTCGAACTCACAAGCCATGAGATCATGACCTGAGCCAAAGTCGAATGCCCGCCCGACTGAGCCGCCCAGACTCCCCTCTAAGTTCTGTCCCTTTTGACTGGTCCGCCCCAATCCCGTTTTTCCGTAAGTCTGTCGTTTTTACTGAGCACCTTTGCAGACAGTCACGTTTTCAGGAGGCGTGACTGTTGCAACAGTAGATGTATCTGCCCACAAGTAACTATACCTTGAAGGAGGGTGTGACAGGTGCCACAAGAGAGGGTCCCAGGGTACAGGAGCATGGCTGGATTGTTTTCCTGTGCAGTGATATCTTTAGGAATTCTGTGAACGCTGCTTGAGAGCTCGCGGGTGTCTTACTTTATGTATCACATCTGACCCTCCCCTGCCCCCCTCCCCCCTCCCCCCGAACCACCGAGGCCGATGGAGCAGGTGAGATACTTTACAGATGAGGAAGCTGGACGGCCATTACTTCTGCAGGATATGCCACTGAGGGTTTCATGAGCGAGAACGTGCTCCCCCTTGAGGACGTTAATGGACTAGAGGGCCTTGTTCCTTCTATGCCATGGGGCGCCATAAAAGCCTCCTGGAGGCTTTTCTAGCATGGAATACAATACAATTGGTTGAGATTAAGCCCCAGCGGCTGTATATAAATAGAATTGCAAATTGGTGTCTGCTCGCATCTCTGAGATTACATTTCACCGAGGAAAGCAAAACTTTACCTGGTCCTTCACAGCTGTGACTGTGTTTTGCCTGTCTATCCCCACACCCAACCTCCCTCCTCCCAAGTGTGGTGGATAGACTTTTTCTTTTTAAAAAAATTTTTTTTTCAATGTTTATTTATTTTTGGGACAGAGAGAGACAGAGCATGAACGGGGGAGGGGCAGAGAGAGAGGGAGACACAGAATCGGATGGCTCCAAGCCATCAGCCCAGAGCCCGACGCGGGGCTCGAACTCACGGACCGCGAGATCGTGACCTGGCTGAAGTCAGACGCTTAACCGACTGCGCCACCCAGGCGCCCCATGAAAATGCAAGAGTCTGGATAACAGAGAAGGTTGATCTAGGTTATGCAACGTGTGACCAATGGGAATTTTAGAAAGAACTTTCTAGAGCTGGAGAAACAGATGTTTGGTTTTGTTTGTATTTAAATTCCAGTTGAGGGGCACCTGGGTGGCTCAGTCAGGTGAGCATCCAGCTTTGGCTCAGGTCAGGATCTCATGGTGCGTGGGTTTGAGCCCCATGTCGGGCTCTGTGCTGACAGCTCGGAGCCTGGAGCCTGCTTCAGATTCTGTGCCTCCCTCTCTTTCTGCCCCTCCCCTGCTCATGCTCTGTCTCTGTCTCTCCAAAATAAATGTTAAAAAAAATTGTTTTTAATTCCAGTTGACATACAGTGTAATATTAGTCTCAGGTATACAACAATATATTGATTCAGCAATTCCCATACATCACCCGATGCTCATCACTAACGTGCCCCCCTTAACCCCCATCCCTGATTTCACCCATCCCCCTGACCACCTCCCCGCTGGTAGCCATCAGTATGTTCTCTATAGCTAAGAGTCTGTTTCTTGATTTGTCTCCTTTTATTCCCTTTACTCATTTGTGTCTCAAATTCCACATTTGAGTGAGATCATACGGTATTTGTCTTCCTCTGACTGACTTATTTCGCTTAGTGTTATGTTCTCTAGCTCCGTCCACATCACTGCGAATGGCAAGATTTCATTCTTTTTTAAGGCTGAATAACATCCCATTGCATGTATATACCACATCTTTATCCATTTCCTCCGTCAGTGGACATTCGGGTTGCTTCCATATCTTGGCCATTGTAAATAACGCTGCTATAGACATCGGGGTTATGCACCCTTTTGAATGGTACTTGAAGACCTACTATGGAAAACTGAGGGTGAAAAATAATAATGCCACGGGTTTCAAAACACCAAGAATCAGAAAAAGAAACCTTAGCATTATAGCTGTCAGCAGACCTAGAAAGCGATCCATCCAAATCAGGGCAGGAAGTTCACAGTCTCCAACAAAAGACCTCAAAATGGATATGCTGAGGCAAGAATAGATCATCATGATGAAAGTTTATGTAATTTTATTAAACTTCTAAGGCAAACGTCTTTTATTTTAACAAAGAAAAAGGAAAGCAATTAGAACACCAAGAGAAAAAAGTCACGGTCTGAAACTTTTCTGAATATTTATTTATTTATTTTGAGAGAGAAAAGAGGGAAAGAGAATTCTAAGCAGGCCCCATGCTGTCAGCACAGAGCCCAACACGGGGTCAAACCAGGAGATCATGACCTGAGCCGAAACCAAGAGTTGGATGCTTGAGTGACTGAGCCACCCAGGCATCCCCCAATTAAAAAAAAATTTTTTTTTAATGTTTTATTTTTGACAGAGACGGCATGTGTGGGGGAGGAGCAGAGAGAGAGGGAGACAGAGAATCCAAAGCAGGCTCCAGGCTCTGAGATGTCAACACAGAGCCCAACACGGGGCTCAAACCCAGAAACTGTGAGATCATGACCTGAGCCGAAGTCAGACGCCTGACTGAGCCACCCAGGCGCCCCCCCAATTTTTTTTTAAGTAAACAGAACCTGATATTGATCAACATATGGAGTGTAAGAAAAGAGTATCCATGGGTTAATGCTGAGAACATCATGTGTCAGGTCATGACACCAGGCTCATAGAGAACACAACACATTCCAGGCAACTACTTTCTCCTGCAATGAAAAATCTCTATGGCCATAAAAACACAAGTCATGACTGGTCTTCAACCCTTACAATCCCAGAAAACAGAGAAGGTCTGGATATATGGATAGAATGGCATGTAACTATTATCAAACATAGCAACGTAAGGGTATAATGCATCTGGCTGAAGATAGGAGAGAAAGGGAAGGACAGGGATACTGTCAAAAGCTGATAGATTCATAATAGTTGGAGAATAGAAATGACCCATCCATCGGTTGGTACACAGATAATCAAATTGTGACCCACCTACACAGCGGAATTTGATTCAACCATAAAGGAAGGAAGGGCTAGTATGCACCACGGCACAGATGAGCCTTGGAAACGTCATGAGTAAAAGAGGCCATCCACAAAATACCACATATTGTTCTAGATCTGTTTGTATGAAGTGCCCAGAATAGTCTATAGAGGCAGACTGTATATCAAGGGCTGCCGGAGCTGGGGTAGGAGTCAGAGGATAAGGAGGGGCTACTCGTGGTATGGTTTTTCCTTTTGGAGTGAAGAAAATGTCTTAATGGTGGTGACAGTCGTACAGTCCCGTGAATATGCTCGAAAGCATCGAATTGTACACTTTAAAAGGGTGAGTTTTATGGTACTTGAATGCTATCTCAATAACGCTGTAGAAGTGAGTAAAAAGAAGTCAATGGAACTAGAGAGTGATTTTAAGTCTTTCAGGATCAGGGAAGCAGTCAGAAGTTGTTCATGGGAAAAAGAAATGATGTAGGAATAGAATACAGTCTCAGTTCGATAACCAGGGCTCCGTTTTCCCCTCCTTCATTTTTTTAATGCAATGCCCTCGGGCCAGTTTCATGCTTAAATCCTCCAAATGCTTTCTGTTGTACTTAGAATAAAATTCTGGGACGCCTGGGTGGCTTAGTTAAGTGTCCAACTTCAGCTCCGTTCACGATCTCACGGTTCACGGGTTCGAGCCCCGTATGGGGCTCTGTGCTGACAGCTCGGAGCCGGGAGCCTGCTTCGGACTCTGTGTCTCCCTGCTTTTCTGCCCCTCCCCCTCTCCTTCTCTCCTTTCTCTCTCCCCTCACACAAAAAAAAAAAAAAAAGCTAAACAAACAAAAAAAGAATACAATTCCAAGTCCCCGTTCCTGCACATCTGACCTCTGCTTACCACTCTTACCTTACACTCTTCCCCACCCCACCTTTCTTTTCTGTTCCTTGAGCCCTCCAGGCTCACAGCTGAAACCTGAGGGTTTTGTACTCACTGTCCCCCTACCTGGAACATCGCCCAGAGATCTTCACGTGGCCGACTCTCTTGCCTCCATATATTAGCTTTAGATGGCAGCTCCCACAGGCCCTTCCCAACACTCTCCTTATCTGGAAAGATGCTGCGTTAAGTCCCTGAAGGACGCGAATCCCCTTTTGGGTGCTTTTGGGCCCTGACTCAGAGTTCTAGCAGCAGCTGGGGACAGAGGAGAGAAAAATATGGATTCCGTGGAAAGCAAAACTCAGTATCTCAGTAAATCAGTCTGGCACAGTGGAAGCTAATCATCTTGCTCCCCAAACAGCCACTCGTCCGCTACCTTTATTTATTTTTTTTTAATTTTTTTTAAATTAAAAAAAAAATTTTTTTTTTCAACGTTTATTTATTTTTGGGACAGAGAGAGACACAGCATGAACGGGGGAGGGGCAGAGAGAGAGGGAGACACAGAATCGGAAGCAGGCTCCAGGCTCCGAGCCATCAGCCCAGAGCCTGACGCGGGGCTCGAACTCACGGACCGCGAGATCGTGACCTGGCTGAAGTCGGACGCTTAACCGACTGCGCCACCCAGGTGCCCTCATCCGCTACCTTTATAGTGAGCTCAGTAGTGCCGCTCTCCTCCTGATCCCCCAGAACTCATTTTAACGCCTGTATCACTTAATTGTTTTAAAATAGACAAATTATGGGCTCCTGGGTGGCTCAGTCCATTAGGCATCTGACTCTCCATTTCGGCTCAGGTCACGATCCCAGGGTTGTGGGACTGAGCCCCGCGTCAGGCTCCACACTGAGTGTAGAGGCTGCTTGAGATTCTCCCTCCCTCCCTCCCTCCCTGTCTCTCTCTTTTTCCTTCTCCCTCCCTCTTCCTCTGTCTTCCTCTCTCCCTCTTCCTGTCTCCTTCTGCACCTCTCCCCTGCTTGTGCTCTGTCTCTCTCAAATTAAAAAAAAAAATTAGAGCAATTACTTTTTATCACTTTTGAAAAACGGGAAATAAACGTATGGGGAAAAATCTTTGTATTGTTCCACTGTTGTGTCAATATCCAGTACATTACCTCTTCGGTTCACTTAACTCAGCCATTAAGGATCTTATAGTGCAAAATATATTTGATCTAGAGGTGCCTGGGTGGCTCAGTCAGTTGAGCGTCCGACTTCAGTTCAGGTCATGATCTCACAGTTCATGAGATCGAGCCCCACATCAGGCTCCATGCTGATGGTGCAGAGCCTGCCTGGGATTCTCTCTCTCCCTCTTTCCCTGCCTCTCCCCTGCTCAATGTTCTCTCTGCCCTGCCCCCTCTCAAAAATAAATAAAAATTTTTAAATAAAATACGCTTGATCTATATTAAAGTTTGAACGTCTTAGCCCAAGATGTATAAGACCTTTCACAATAGGGGCTGCCTAGCCCTTCCAGCCATCCTTCCCATTTTCAGCAAATACTTGTTCAATGCTTGGTGTTTGCCAGATTCTCTGCTAGACACTGGAAATAAAAAGATAAATTCTTGGGGTGCCTGGGTGGCTCAGTCGGTTAAGCATCTAACTTTGGCTTAGGTCATGATCTCATGGTTTGTGAGTTCAAGCCCCGCGTCGGGCTCTGTGCCGACAGCTCAGAGCCTGGAGCCTGCTTCAGATTCTGGGTCTCCCTCTCTCTGTGCCCCTCCCTGCTCGCTCTCTCTCTCCCCCTCTCTCTCTCTCTGAAAAATAAACATTAAAAACTTTTTTAAAAAAAGATGAGAAATCCCTCCTAGCCTGCCTCCGATGGGCTTAGAATCTCACAGGGAGAGGAGTAACCACCGCGGCACTGATGAGTGCTCGTATGTAGGTACCTACAGGCTGAGGGATGTCCAGGTCTGGGCAGAGGAAGCAGGAGAAAGGGGAAGGTCTGAAGCAAAAGTACCCTGTCTTGAAAGGCGCAGACTCAGGAAAGAACATCGTTAAAGAATCCCGGTTGTCCCCCTGGAATGTGCGTGCTGGGGGGAGGGGAGATGGGCCGGAAGCTGACTTGGGCCCGTCTGCAAAAGGACCTTGTCAGCCAGGCTGAGGATTTGGGGTTTCCTCACCGAAGCTCTGGAGAGCCACTAAAGGGACAGAGTGATGGCAGTGACGTGATCAGACTTTCACCCCAGGGGATGCACCCCCACAACAGTGTGGAAAGGCCAGGCTGGAGGCAAGGCAGAACAAGAGCCATAAGGGCGCCAGTGCCACCGTTGTCCCCAAGGGACTCCTGGACTCCAGGCTCATCAAAACATCCGGCCACCCACGTCGTGCTCTGTCACACCACAAGCCTTTGTCTGTGCCCTTACCTCTGCTTGGAATATCCCCCCCACCCCCACTATTCATCTTCCTGGCAAACCCACCCCTGGAGCCCAGTTCAAATGCCCCCTTCTCCTCTGGGCAGCCTTTCTTGTCCCCTCTATCTGTACAAAATCAACTGTCTCTTCCTATCCGTTCCCATGGCACTTCACAAATCCCCCGATCACGGCAAACCATTACGCTTCCCCGTTAGCCTGGAAGCTCACGGAGGGCAGGGACGTCCTCTCTGAATCTCCCTCCGACTGCCCCGCTCTCCGGCACTTAGTTGGGGACTAATAATTATACGACTGAATGATGAACAAGTACGTTGCCCCCACACTTAGGACCCCTCGCTCGGATCCCTTCCTCTGTTGACATCGGGTCTCACCTTGGGGACCAGCCTGGCCCCACGGATGAGCGCTTGGGATGCAAGTGCAGAGGTCGGTCCCTTTGGCTGATGACGTTGTGTCTCCCCAGGTGGCCCAGCTGGAGGAGCTCCTGGCAGTGCGGCACTCGGTGTTCGTGGTGGGCAACGCTGGGGCCGGCAAGTCTCAGGTGCTCAGATCCTTGCACAAGACCCATCAGATCATGAAGCGTCGCCCCGTCTGGGTGGACCTCAACCCCAAAGCAGTCACAAACGATGAGCTCTTTGGTATCATCAATCCAGCTACCAGAGAATGGAAGGATGGTAAGACCATGGGCAGGCTTGAGTCTACATCCAGGGGCAAACTTCACAGGGAAGGACGCTGGCCCGCTCTGTACGGAGTGGGGGAAGGAGGTGAAAAGAATCAGAGAGAGGAAGGCACTGATGTGGGCTCGGAGGGGAACCTCAGCCCTTGGGATAGTCTCTTTCCTTGGGGACGCTTCCAGCTGCTCCGTGAGAGAGGGCATCGAAAGAGGAGAGACGAGGCAGGCATTCTCAGCCAGGGTTCTGAGATTTTAGAGCACAAGTCAGAGTCCGCTCATTGCTTGGCAGGTGGAATGAATACGTGGGCGGGATGGGGAGGCCCGCAGCTCGTTGCCCAAAATGCTGTAGCGTCTCACAGTGGACACCTGTTCCTCTCGGCACGGCCCCAGGAGTGATGGGGAGACATCACTACAAGAGACGCCATTCATCACCACCTCGGGCGGGACCCAGAACCACGATCCCTTCTCTAGCGATGCAAAGGGTCCCAAATCCCAGTTCGCTTAGTACTAAGCCCGGGGTCGCCTTCTAAGATTTAAGAGTCACTGGTAGATGCCGGAAGGAGGCACAGTCAGTGGGAGAGAGCTGAAAAGAAAACTCGGAGCCCATAGGACCTCTTTGTAAAACCCACGTGGCTTCCAGAATGAGGACCTCTTAGCTCCCTCCTCCTGTCTCCGTGTCTGACTGCATCATGGTCTGGCTGCCTGGATTCCTCTCATTCAGGGCCCTCAGTCAGGGGCCTAGAACAAGGGGATTTGATAGGCAACCTGTCCGATTTTTATTTCACTGACCCTTAATGAGGCTTAGCATTTTTTCCTCCTTCCTGGCCTTAGTAATGGACTCTTGTGATTTTCTTTCCACTTACGATGTTCTTCTCCGCTTGTACGCGTTCTTTATACGTCAGAGGTGTTACCCCTGTATCTGTTGGGTGCATTGCTAATGGTTTCTACCATTTGTCTACAGGCACTTCGTGACATATTTACCATCCACTTTTTAAAAGACAAAATTTTGTCTGCCCATTCTTTTTAGCACCTGGGATTCCTGTTTGGTTTATCACGCTCTCTCATGCTCAGCGGTAGATACGGTATCGTAAATGTGGTCCTAAACATTATTTTCCCATGAACATTTTTTTTTTATCCATCTGGAATTTATTTTGGAGCTTGGTGTGAGGTAAGATAGAGAATCAGCTTTATTTTCTTCCAAATGGATAATTGGAAGTGGCAGGACCGCTCATTAAGCAAACCATCGTTTCTCCCTGAATGTAAATACCAGCCTGTTTTAAACGCCAGGATCCGATTCCGAGTTTTCTATTCTGTCCACTTGTTATTTATCTAATCCTGTACAAATTATGATTCTACTCCATTCACAGTCATTTTAATGTTTGTTTGTTTATTTTGAGAAACAGCGGGGGAGGGGCAGAGAAAGAAAGAGAATCCCAAGCAGGCTCCGTGCTGTCATCACAGAGCCCTATGTGGGGCGCAAACTCACAAACTGTGAGATCGTGCCCTGAGCCGAAACCAAGAGTCGGACGCTTAACTGAGCCACCCGGGCACCCTTGTTCATAATCATTTTATAACATTTTAATGTCTGATGACATAAGTCTCCTCAATATTCTCTTGTAACTTTCTTGGCTGGTCCCAGGCACTTAGTATTCCATATTAAATTTAAGCTCGCATAATAGAATTCAGACTTTAAGCTCTGTGGGAATTTTAATTAAAAATTTATTAAACATACAGTATTCATCAAATCTGGAGACGTTGGCAAGGAAGATTTATAATAATCATAAATCTGTATTCATGAAAAAAGAACGTCCATGTAGATGGAAGGCAACATTTTAACATTTTCTAGGGAAGCTTGATAAAAATAGAAATGTGACAGATAACATTACTTTCTCTTGTTCAAAACTAGATAGATCCTGTAACAGAAAAATAAGCATACTCTGAGAGAAATTGAAAAAAATACGTCATCAAACTCAATGTAACACCTAGTTTTAGAACATTGGCATCTTATAAGTAGAAAATATTCTGTTCTTGGTCAGTTCATGGGACACTTACAAAAATTTGAAGTTTAATTGGGTCCAGAAGAAACTGCAGTGAATTGAAAAGTATCTGTTTCCAAGCCACATTGTCTGATAACAATGCAATAGAAGTAGAAACAGACAACAAGAAAGTGGCCAAAAATAATTGTGCTGCTTACACATCAGGAGATGCTCACTTAACCCCTAGATGAAAGAAAAAAAAATACACGGGATCCCTTCTCTGAAGCAGTAAAAAGAACATACGGAAAACAACAGGGTCATGTCTGAAACCAACAGACAGGAGCTCTAGACTTTTATTTTTGAAGGTGGTCTAGAAATGAAGGAAGGCGGTGTCTATCGTAAGAAATGATTCAGACTGATAGACTGAACCTGAAGAGAATGGGGAAGAAGAAACTTAATAAAGATACAGTCTGAAATTAATGGGAAGGAACAAAGAAATTATAGGATAAATAAAACATGCTTATGGATTCTTTGTAAAGACCAGAAGCCCGCTGTGAGCATGATTGATGGGAGGAGAAAGAGTAAAATGTAGCTGATTAAGAATTAGTAGCTGTGGGGCGCCTGGGTGGCGCAGTCGGTTAAGCGTCCGACTTCAGCCAGGTCACGATCTCGCGGTCCGTGAGTTCGAGCCCCGCGTCGGGCTCTGGGCTGATGGCTCGGAGCCTGGAGCCTGTTTCCGATTCTGTGTCTCCCTCTCTCTCTGCCCCTCCCCCGTTCATGCTCTGTCTCTCTCTGTCCCAAAAATAAATAAACGTTGAAAAAAAAATTAAAAAAAAAAAAAAAAGAATTAGTAGCTGTAAGAGCAAATAAAGATTAAAGTGGAAGAGATCACTTAATTGTATGATACATGTTAGGAAAACTAGGAGAAGAATGATCCTTTAGCAAATTATAATATTTAGGCAGTTTACTCAACAGGAAACAGAAAACGAGTAAATGGGTGAAAAGGAAAAAAATTCCAAAATGATAAAAAAGGACACCTCTCAGTTCATTTTATCAAACCAGAATAACCTTGATATCAACCTTTATGTAGAACCAAAAACAGCCCAATTTCACTTACTAATATAGATTCAGGGGGCACCTGGGTGGCTTAGTTGGTTGAGCGTCCAACTCTTGATTTTGGCTGAGGTCATGATCCTAGCAGGGTCGTGGGATTGAGCCCTGTGTTGGGCTCCATGCTGAGCACGGAGCCTGCTTGAGATTCTCTCTCTCTCTCTCTCTCTCTGCCCTGCCCTGCCCTGCCCTGCCCTGCCCCAACTCGCTCACTTGCTCTATCAATACAAACAGGCGCTAAAAATTCAGTAGCTGTTCCTAATTTTTTTTAATTTTTTGTAACGTTTATTTATTTTTGAGACAGAGACAGAGCACGAACGGGGGAGGGTCAGAGAGAGGGAGACACAGAATCTGAAACAGGCTCCAGGCTCTGAGCCGTCAGTACAGAGCCCGACGCGGGGCTCGAACTCACGGACCGCGAGAACATGACCTGAGCCGAAGTCGGCCGCTTAACCGACTGAGCCACCCAGGCACCCCCCCTGATTTAAGAACTCTAAGTAAAATAGGAATAGAAGGAAATCCCTTAAATATAATAAATCTAAATCTTTATCAATAAATCTTTATCGAAAGCCAAAAGAAGGGACAAAGGCATTCTGAATGATGAGGAACTAAAGCCATTTCCATTAAAATCAGGGATAATACAGGGAGAACAATTACCAACCTTATTCAGCATGGCTTGGTGTGGGATTGTAGACAATGCAGTAAGACAAGAAAATGGAATAGGGGCGCCTGGGTGGCGCAGTCGGTTAAGCGCCCGACTTCAGCCAGGTCACGATCTCGCGGTCCGTGAGTTCGAGCCCCGCGTCAGGCTCTGGGCTGATGGCTCGGAGCCTGGAGCCTGTTTCCGATTCTGTGTCTCCCTCTCTCTCTGCCCCTCCCCCGTTCATGCTCTGTCTCTCTCTGTCCCAAAAATAAATAAAAAACGTTGAAAAAAAAATTTTTTTTAAAGAAAATGGAAAAGATAGTATAAGTTAGAGGAAAGGAAAAAAATAATTATCTTGCTGATTATACAACTTTGTACCTAGAAAATTCAGGAGACATTTTGAAAAAAAAGAATCACTAAAATTAATATGAAAATTTACTAAAGGGGTGCATGGGTGGCTCAGTCGGTTAAGCATCTGACTTCGGCTCAGGTCATGATCTCACAGTCTGTGGGTTTGAGCCCAGCATCGGGCTCTGTGCTGATGGCTCAGAGCCTGGCGCCTGCTTTGGATTCTGTGTCTCCCTCTCTCTCTGCCCCTCCCCTGCATATGCTCTGTCTGTCTCTCTCTCTCTCTCTCTCTCTCTCTCTCTCTCTCAAAAAATAAAAAAAAATTAAAAAAGAAAATTTACTGAAGGTAATTAAGCATACAATAAATACATAGAATCCAATAGCTTTTCTCTGTGCTGGCTGAAAAGGGCAATACAGGAAAAAAAATGCCGTTCACAATAGCAATAAAACTATGAATTATTTAGGAATACATTTAGCCAAAGAGGTGCATCGAATGAAAATACTGTAAAACTTTATGAAGGAACACGAAGAAACGTTGGAAGAAATGAAAAACACATACCACGTTATTGATTAGGAAAGCTTAATATCACGAAAATAGATTCTTTACAAATTAAGAGACAAATTTAGCGTGATGCCAGTTAGATTCCCATTGGCCCTTCTCTCAAAGCCTGGGCTGTAATCACAAAGGATGAAACCTTACCTAAAAGGCTTTAAGGTAATTCTGTCATGTCCCAGTTGCCTATTGAAATGATTCTTAGGGCCCCTCGTCACCCAAGCCAGACCATCAGATTTTGTTTTCATTTTGCTCTTGTTCTTAAAAGTCAGACAGAAGCACAGAGAAAGGAGCGTCTTAGCACTCACTGTCAGATTTTCCATAGATCAAAATCCAAATCCAGTCCTGACCTGTCTCTTCCATTTACACCTTCTTCTGGGTGTTATAGCCAAGAGGGAAAGTCTGTCTGACGAGAAATAGGACAGATGATGACGTGGATGGTAAGCTGTCCGTACTTCCTTTCAGGACTCTTCTCTTCCATCATGCGGGAGCTTGCCAACATCACCCACGATGGGCCCAAGTGGATCTTACTGGATGGCGACATAGATCCAATGTGGATTGAGTCTCTGAACACCGTCATGGATGATAACAAGGTATCATGGGCGTCGGGAAATGCCCAGGCCATCCCTAATCATCCAGGAAACCAGTCCCCCCGGGCCCATTTGGAAATCTCGATCCCCCACAAGGGCTGGCCCCGAGTAAGGAATTGCTACAGGTGTTGTTTTTTTTTTTTTTTCTTTAATTTTCCCCAGGTTTACTGAGATCTAATCAACATAGAACATTGTGTAAGTTTAAAGTGTGCAAGGTGCTGATTTGAAATATGTGTATATTGTAAAAATGATGGCCGCCATAAGGTTAGTCAACGGCTTTATCACATAACTACCGGACGTATGCGTACTCACATGCTCAGTGCATTTTTAGCATTGTTGGAACTGTCTTCACGATCTTCTGCATGTAGGTTAATTTAAAACTCAGAGCTGGAAGGAATCGGAAGTCATCTATTCGAATCTTCTTTCTTAAGTTTTTCCTCTCTTGTAAAACGGACACTGAAGGTCAGAAACATTCCGAGCCTGTCGGGCGTCCTCCATGGTGGCAAACCTTGATCCGTGGAGAGTATGTTTTATTTTTCGTAAACCAGGAAATCTCGTACCAATAAAGTGGTGGCTCCTGAATTTGTTCAGAAGGTACATTAGGGTTGGAAGCGTTGGGATGGTTTCGACGTTTATAGAACCATTAAAATAAACGTGCGCTCGCCCGAAAGAACTACTTTACTTATTTTTTATTGTAGTGCAGTTGACACACGATGTTACGTGAGTTTCAGGTGCACGACATGGTGGCTGGACAACCCTCTCCTTTAAAATTTTTTTTTTTCAACGTTTATTTATTTTTGGGACAGAGAGAGAGCATGAACGGGGGAGGGGCAGAGAGAGAGGGAGACACAGAATCGGAAACAGGCTCCAGGCTCTGAGCCATCAGCCCAGAGCCTGACGCGGGGCTCGAACTCCCGGACCGCGAGATCGTGACCTGGCTGAAGTGGGACGCTCAACCGACTGCGCCACCCAGGCGCCCCAACCCTCTCCTTTAGAGACAACACTACCACCATACGATGCTATCGCAGTGGCGTTAGCTATATTCCCTGCGCTGTGCCTCTCATCCTGTGACTCACCTGTTCCATAGCTGAAAGCCTGTATCTCTCTCCCCTTCACTCCCTTTGCCCACCCTTCACCCCCCTTCGCTAGAGGGACTACTTTAAAAGAAATGGCAATTTCAAAGAAGCCTAAGCTCTTCTCTTTTCTTTTCATTTTTTAAAATTTTATTTATATATTTTGAGAGAGAGACCGCATGATCTGGAGAGGGCAGAAAGAGAGAGAGAGAGAGAGAGAGAGAGAGAGAGAGAGAGAATCCCAAGCAGGCTCCACGCTCTCAGCTCAGAGCCCGATTTGGGGCTCAAACCCACAAAACTGTGAGATCATGACCTGAGCTGAAACCAAGAGTGAGACGCTCAACCAACTGAGCCACCCAGGAGCCCCTGAACTCTTTTCTTTTAATAACCTTATTATTCCATATGGTCTAGCTCATTCAAATCATTGACATCCATTTAAACTTTTTAGAGAGCTGATTTTTTTTTTGATGCATTTACACACATAAGGGTGGAGGTCACAGGGGGGCAATAGGAAAGGGGATAGAGGATTCTTATAGAAAATTTAGAAAATACTGAGGTGCCTGGGTGGCGCAGTCGGTTAAGCGTCTGACTTCAGCCAGGTCACGATCTCGCGGTCCGTGAGTTCGAGCCCCGCGTCGGGCTCCGGGCTGATGGCTCAGAGCCTGGAGCCTGTTTCCGATTCTGTGTCTCCCTCTCTCTCTG
>NW_024412439.1:7028198-7031207 GCF_014898765.1 Herpailurus yagouaroundi | reverse complement strand
GTTCATGCTCTGTCTCTCTCTGTCCCAAAAATAAATAAACGTTGAAAAAAAAAAGAAAAAAAAAAGAAAATTTAGAAAATACTTATCATAAAGAGGAAAATAATCATCCTTAATCCCTACCAGGAATACTCAGCCAAATCCAGAGACCCCCACCCCACCCCCCGACCCCAGCTGATCACGTGTCCTCACTCCTTCCTACCTTGGCGTGTCCCTCCCTGTTGCCAGGTGCTGACCCTGGCAAGCAACGAGAGGATCCCCCTGACTCCCACGATGAGGCTGCTGTTTGAGATCAGCCACCTGCGCACGGCCACCCCAGCAACGGTCTCCAGAGCAGGTATCCCCCGGGAAACGAGAAAACCCACAGAGCCGCGCCCTTGAACACAGGTGCCTCTGGTATCACGTGTGATGTGGCTGTCTCCCAAGGAAGGTCCGAGCGGGAGCCGCCCGTGCATCATGGGAAACTCTGGCCTGATTCCCAGCCCGAATCTGTGTCCACGAGGGTGGCCAGGCGCTCCCAGGCCGGGGCCATGGGATTTTCTTCATTCAGAGATGGGAAGGAAAGGGTCCCTGAGCTGGACAACTGTCCTCTGCACAGAAGTGCCTGGAACGAGGCTCCTTGTAGGCCAGTTCTAGCCTCCACGGCAGTGGTGACAACCCAGCATCGAAGTTCTCACTACCTCCTGGTGAGAAATGACAACTTCATACCTTAACTTAACCTCTGGCTCCACGGCCAAACCGATGGGCACAGACTGGGGCACAGGAGAGCGGATTTGACGTCTACCGTAACACCAGAGTTCCTTCCAGGAACGCATGCTGAGGCTGTGAACGTGGGCAGGAGAATAGTCTCTCTCTATATATATTCATGTCCTTAGGGCCGCTGTTTTAAGTCACCATGAACTCGATGGCTTCTAAGACAACAGACATTGATTCCCTCCCTAGGGGAGAACCTGCCTTGCTTCTTCCCGCTCAGGCTGGCGGCCCCATGACTCCAACCCCCACCTCCATATCCACGCGGCCTTCTCCTCTGTGTGTGTCTTGTCTCTTCTGTCTCTTATAGGGACACTTATCAATGTCCCACACACATAATCTAAGATGATCCCGTCAGGAGATCCCTAATCACATGTGCAAAGGAAGGCCCTTTTGCTGAATAAGGTCACGTCCACAGGCTCCGGTTTCCTCCTGAGCCTGGACTTGGCCCTGTCATCCTTGCCAACACTGCTTTCTCTCAGCTCTTCTCAGGCCGTCGGGCAGCAATCCTACTTACCCTCTCAGACCTCGGCCAGGCTTCTGTTTCTTTGAAGTCCAGTCCTCTGTACGTTTTCTACACAGAGAAAGGAACTCCGTGGGCTGAGGAATATAGTGGCATTTATGGAAACTTAACCAAATTCTTGACGTTCCCAGGAATCCTGTACATCAATCCCACGGACCTGGGCTGGAACCCTCCCGTGAGTAGCTGGATTGACAAGAGGGAAGTCCAGACAGAGAGAGCCAACCTCACCATCCTGTTTGACAAGTACCTCCCGACCTGCTTAGACACACTCAGAACCAGGTAGGCCGGGAAACACGGAAGGTGACTATTTATTTATTTTTTTATTTTTTTTTAATGTTTAATGTTTGTTCTCGCCTCCAGCGAGAACATTACATGTGTCCGCAGAGTGGGGGGGTCCGAAGTTTGCAACCTGCTTTCTTGCCAGTGGACGCGTCCTTCTGGGTGTCAGGCACCCAGCCTCGTAGTTGAGCCCAGCCCAGCCATCCGAGGTCGGTGCCGGGGAGGCGACGTGACTCAGGGACCCGTCGTTCCCGAACATTCAACAAGTCAACAAACGCCAGGACTGCGTTTCCGGGAAATTGAGGCCGCTGCTCAGAACGACCCCTGACTCTGTGGTTCACTGGCCTGTGGCGCCCCGGGGTGGAGCAGAGCTGGCCGGCGTGGGGGCCGAGGCGGAAGGGACCCCCGTGCTCACTGTCCTGCCGCGTGCCCCACCCCTTGCCCGATACAGCCTGTCTCTAAGAGTTAGGCCATTTCCCTCTCTGGACAATTAGAAGAAGAGATGCTAAACTCTGTGTGTGTGTGTGTGTGTGTGTGTGTGTGTGTGTGTGTGTGTGTATGTATGTATGAGTGTGTGCACAAGTGTGCGAGCGTACAAGCATGTGTACAAGCCTCTTCACCAAGCTGTGAGGATGCTGAGTGTATTCTGTGCATCCAGAGGCCGCTCACCCGATCTCCTAACTCTGTGGCCGTCGAGGAAGAAACGTGGCCACGGCTTGGGTGCTGATTAACGTTGGCCCCGATACCACCAGGCTGTGGGGCGTGTGCACGATAGTCTTCAGGTTGAACAAGCGGGCCGCACAAGGGATGATGATACAGCAGCTTTTGTGTCCCGCCTCACCTTCAGAGCCGTTTTGTGCGGCTGGTTCTGCTCCCGTCCCCCCCGGAGGGAATCTGGGGCCACATTCGTGACTTTTCTGGTCATTCTGCAAGAAGGCATGTTGTTGCTTCCGGTCACGAACATGTAAAAACTTTAAAAACCAAACTCCATTTACGACGAAGGCTTCTCCTCTCCCCACCTCCACCCCCACCCCGCTCAGGCCCGCTTCCTGCCGTCCACCTGCAGTGGCGAGGGTGGGGGAGTCCCCGACAGCTTCTCTCCTTACTCCTCTCCCCCCACCCATCACCAGCTGTAGCTTCTGACCCCTCAGATCGAAAGGGGACAGAGGAGAGCAAGGGCAGGAAGGGTCTTAACGGCTGGTACTGGCATGGCCTCGTTACCCTAAGCGTGGCACATTTGAAATCAGACTCTTGGGGCGCCTGCGTGGCTCAGTCGGTTGAGCGGCCGGCTTCGGGGTTTGTGAGTTCGAGCCCCGCGTCGGGCTCTCTACAGTCAGCACGGAGCCTGCTTCGAATCCACTGTCCCCAGCTCTCTGCCTCTCCCCTGCTTGTTCTCTCTCTCTCACGCACACGCACACAATAAATCTATAAACTTGAATCAGTAAAAAAAAAAAAAAAAA
>NW_024412439.1:7026967-7028098 GCF_014898765.1 Herpailurus yagouaroundi | reverse complement strand
CAAATTTTTAAGTACAAAACCTAGGCCACAGAAGAGTGAGGCGTATTTTCAGAAGACGAGCTCCGTCAAGTAAGCCATGATTGTATCTACAACAAGCAGCTGTCCGGGCCCACTCTGCCTCCCCGCCCGTAAGACTCGGGTTCCCGAGGAAATGTCTTCAGTGTGTGTGTTTGATTTGAGGGAACTTCTCTGAGCCAAAGGCAGGGAAGGACCAGCCTCAGCACTGCACTGACTCTGGGAGGGCTTTTGACACTCGGGGAAACCAGAATGGTTCCTTGTTCCGTCGCAGTGGCCTGCACTCCCTGAGGACTGAGGGGGGCGGTCACTGTTCAGAGAAGGGAAGAGCAGCGGGGGAGGGTATCGGAGGGAAGGGTGATGAGAAGGGACCTTCTCGGAGCACCGCGGGCCCCTTCTTGGTTGAGACAGCTGACCCAAAAGTAGGCGGTGAGAATAAAGCCTTCGGTAGCACCTCGTAATCCCAGGGATCCTGACGGGTCACGAGTGCCCCCAAAGCAAGTGGGTGCCGAGGCTGTCCAGCAAGCCTCTAGGAGAGAAGCCCGTATGTCAAAGAGCATCTCTGGGTCTGTCCCTGCAGATTCAAGAAGACGATTCCAATCCCAGAGCAGAGCATGGTTCAGATGCTGTGCTACCTTCTCGAGTGTCTCCTGACCACAGAGGACATCCCTGCAGACTGCCCCAAGGAAACCTACGAGCTCTATTTCGTGTTTGCCGCCATCTGGGCTTTCGGCGGAGCAATGGCCCAAGATCAGGTAAGAGGAGATGCCGGGCTTGACGCCCACGTGCAAGTCCGCCGTCGCCAAAACCAGCGTTCCAGCAAAGATGCGGAAAACAGGACCGCGGAATGTCAGAATCAATCTGAAGGCATCGGGCTATTTTGTTATCTATCCGTCGCTCTGCCAGAAACGTCGGTCCCCACAGAAGGGCCCTTTGGAGCGAGACCCATGAGATCAGGCTAGGTTTTGAGCTCTTGCCTTTTGGGTTGGTGATGCATCCGATGTCGTGGAGAGCCGCGGTGTTTTGGAACAACTGGCGGTATAGGTACGCTACTTTGCAAGGGGATGTGTTTTATTTTTTTTATTTTTTTTTTATATATGAAATTTATTGTCAAAT
>NW_024412439.1:6978999-7026957 GCF_014898765.1 Herpailurus yagouaroundi | reverse complement strand
TGTTGCTGTCCAGTTCTCCCAGCACCATTTGTTAAAGAGACTGTCTTCTTTCCATTGGATGTTCTTTCCTGCTTTGTCAAAGATTAGTCAGCAACCTGTTTTCTTCTAAAGGTGACCTTCGCCTTGGTTTTTCCACGTAAATCTACAATCCGATTTTTAAGGGACGTTGAAAATCTTGAAGGATTGTGTCCATGAGTCAAAAATAGGTTTTTTCCTCCAAGGCTTCCGGTCGCAGAGCACATTACTGAGAAGGTCCTGCACCCCCTTCGTCTGAATTCGTGTCAGAATAAGAAGACGCAGATCTGTCCGTCTGTATCGGGACTTGTTTCCGTTCCCATTCCAAAGCAAGAGAATTCAGTCCTACTTACCCAGTAGGCAACAAAGTGAGCTGCCCCACTGGCCACAAGCCCAGAATCACTGCCCACGTGCCCAGCTTCCTCGTCTGTCCCGCCCTCCGGGAACATTTCCCTAAAATGTCCAGTCTGGGTCTCTTTTTAGGTTTCCTTTTTGGAGATTTTTCCTAGGTCTGTATGCTCAAAGAATGGGCTTATTGCCAGTAGTCGCGGGTATGTTATGGGGTGCATGCATGTGCCCGTGTCTGGCATGTTTTGGCTTGGACATAGCAAGATAATTTTTAAAATTTTTTTTTAATGTTTATTTATTTTTGAGACAGACACAGAGTATGGAGAGAGAGGGAGACACAGACTTGGAAGCAGGCTCCAGGCTCTGAGCTGTCAGTACAGGGCCCGACGCGGGGCTCGAACTCATCAACCGCAAGATCGTGACCTGAGCCGAAGTCGGAAGCTCAACCGACTGAGCCACCCAGGTGCCCCATAGTAAGATAATTTGAGTACACCGGGTGCGCAGCCCTGAGGGGCTCGTGATCTAGCACGCGTGCATGTGAATCATGTATCTCTACCTATTCCTTCTGTCAGAAAGACCAGTTTAGCTTTGTCTCTGCTGCTCTTACGTTTTAGAAATTTTAGCTCTTGGGGCACCTGGGTGGCTCAGGCAGTTAAGCGTCCGACTCTTGATTTCGACTCGGGTCACGATCTCGTGGTTTCGTGAGTTCAAGCCCCGCATCAGGCTCTGCGCTGGTTAGCGGATCCTGCTTGGGATTCTGTTTCTGTCTGTCTGTCTGTCTGTCTCTCTCTCTCTGCCCCTCCCCCACTTGCACTGTCCCTGTCTCTCTCAAAAGAAATAAACTTAAAAAAAAAACACAAATTTTAGCTCTTGAAGGAAGACCTTCAGAGTCCTTGGAAGTTCTCTTTTCTGGGGTGCTCATTTCACAGCTGACACGGAGGCACAGAAGGAGGTGAGGCTCTTCTCACGCCACCACCCTGCACCCCCCAGGTGCCAACAGCCTCCATTTGTATCCGTTCCGTCCCTAACCGCCATCCTAGAGTTGCTGGGTCTCTGCGGTCTGGGAGGAAGGGGGTCGATCTGTCTTTTCATCTTGCGGTCATGGGACCCCACTCTTTTCGGTGTTCTCACACCCCGATGCACAGTGCCAGGGGGACTCAGCCCCACGGTCAAGCGGTGGCGCTCGTGTCCCCGCACTGATGCGCCTCGTCAGGGCTGATCCTCAGGGAAGCAGCATCCTTCCTGGAGAAGCCACTCCATCGGGCAGGTCTGCAAAGCCTTTCATGGCCCCGACCTTCTGCCCGACGGCCGGGCAGTCTGTCCAGGCTTCGCAAGCTCCGGAGAGCCTCGCCTCCTGACCCGCTTTGTTCTGGCAGCTTGCGGACCACCGGGAAGAGTTCAGCAAGTGGTGGCTCGCGCATTTCAAGACAGTCAAGTTTCCCTCCCAGGGAACCGTCTTTGACTACTACATAGACCCGGAGACCAAGAAATTCGAGCCCTGGTCCAAGCTCATCCCCCAGTTTGAATTCGACCCCGAGATGCCTCTGCAGGTGAGTGTGGCCGAGTGACCAAGGATGTCTGCTCGTGCCAAGGATCCGTAGCGGTCCTAGTCACAGCCCGTTATTGGCCCTCAAGTGTTTTAACCTTGCTGGCAACCAGTCATGCCCAGCGACGTGCTTTTCCAGAGGAGACTCTCGGTGCAGGGAAGCCACAGAAACCCCGCAAAGACTAGCTAACTTGATTCGCAGACTCCAGCAGCATCCTGGGGGCAGAAGGTTCTAAAGCGCGTTAGAGAGGCCACAGGGAGGCAGACGGAGCTGGCCGAGGAGGGAGGGGATCTCTCCACCCCGAGAATGAACTCCCGGAGTGGTGTTAGCGTGCATGCGAAGGAAGGCGCCCCTGCCCCAGGTAGTCAGCCAGCGCCCCCTTGCCAGGGGGAGACCCTCTTCTGAAATGTTCCGGAACGTTCCGCCCTGCATCTGTTTCTCCCACGAGCCTGCCCATCGTGTCCTCCCCGCAGGCTTGCCTGGTGCCCACGGGCGAGACCGTCCGAGTGTGCTACTTCCTGGAGCGGCTCCTGGAGCGGCAGCGGCCGGTCATGCTGGTGGGGACCGCGGGGGTCGGCAAGTCGGTCCTGGTGGGAACCAAGCTGGCCAGCCTCGACACCGAGGAGTACCTGGTGCAAAACGTGCCGTTCAACTACTATACCACGTCGGCGATGCTGCAAGGTGAGGGCCGGAGCGCGTGGAGGGTGGTGTGGGGGCGTCTGAGTGGCCACGTGCCCCGACATGGAGCCGGGGCAAAGCATCAGGCACCTGTTGGGGTTCCCCCGTGCCCCCCCCACCCGTCTCCTACATTCCTCCCGTGCCGGGAGTCGAACACAGAGAGGTTCAGCACCTTAACGCCAAAGAAAGTGGGCACACGCAGAAGCATTTCCGTAGGCTTGTAGACTGCTGGCACGGGAAGTGTCTCTAGAGAGCATTTCCTTCCCGTCTCGCCTCCCCGTATCTCCTAGATGGGGAAACTGAGGCTCGGGTAGAAGCGCGCGATTGCCCAAGGTCCCCGTTAAGCAGCAAGGCTGGCATAGCACATCCGGGCTTCTGAGCACATAGAACGTGCTTCTCACCGGGAGCTGACACGCCGGGCTGCCGAGTGGGCACGGGTCCTCCAGGTGTGGCTTCAGGGTCAGAGGCTCGCTGCAGGAACGTCCCCCTCGCCAGAGGCACTTTCTCCTTGACCCTCACTTACAACAGGGTCTCCTCGTATAGAGAAACACTCATCACATGAACCCTGGAAGAAGCTTCCTTTTGACGAAGCCCCCGAGCCAAGCTCCTGGCCAGAGGAGGGCGGTGGCAAGGCTGGGGAGAACCCAGCTCTTCCCCCTGATGCTGTAACTGGGCTGTGCTTCCCACGTGAGACCCCGGTGCACGCCCGCACGTGGAATGCCACGCACTGGGCTGTTTGCACGCTGGCCAGTTGCAGGCCGTCACTCAGTACACGAGGACGAGCCCAACACTCTCCCTGTCCGACATCCAGGCCAGCAGACTTGCAAACCAGGCTTTACTCTGACCACCTCTTGCCCAGCCTGGACCCGTTTCACTCACCCAGTGCTTCCGTGGCCCCTCCCAGCGGGATCCCCAGAGTCAGCCAGTGTGGTCTTGGCGGGGTTCCGCGTCCACAGCTCCCACGTGGAGAACAGCTCGCCTCCCTCCTTCCTCCTGACCATCCCACCGGGTCTTCCGAGGCCCGGGGCCCAGCCAGCTCCGCGTGCTGTCGGGGGCACCAGTGTCTGCTCCCTGCCTCTCAGAGCAGTTAGGCACCCGCACGCCTGCACCTGTCACCCCTCGGTGACAGGCCCTCCTCCGCCTCTTTGTCAAGCGAGCCTCGGGGCTCCACCCCCTGCTGGGCTCATGAATGCTGCCCAGGGTCCGTCGCGACCCTAGTGCCCACGTGAACCTGAACAAGTAAGACAACACGAAATGAGGAAGGCTCGTGGCACAGATTCACTAGTGGGTCGGTGACGTGAGCGTCTTTGAACAGCCAAAGAACACTTGGGTTTTCTTTGTTGCTGTCGTCCCTGTAAATGGCTGCGGGCATGATGCGCTTTGAAGTTTCATCTGCACGATTAACGCTTTTTTTTCTCCGGCACCTTGTGAGAACTGCACAAGCACCCAGACAAACCTATCCGTTTCTGTGGTGGAAATACTCCCACCTTTGTGGTGGTGACCCTCCATGGTATTTCCACTTCCCAGGCAGAGTGGGTAACAATCATTCAGATATGATGAGTTTTGAATAGCCTTACCTTTGTTTTTTTGTAATACAATTTAATTAGTTGTAAGCTTATTTATTTTTTAATTTTTTTTTTTTTT
Organism: Herpailurus yagouaroundi; assembly: GCF_014898765.1. Lineage (NCBI taxonomy): Eukaryota > Metazoa > Chordata > Mammalia > Carnivora > Felidae > Herpailurus > Herpailurus yagouaroundi. The sequence continues at coordinate 7,022,725 of NW_024412439.1, read as the reverse complement.
TTTGAGACACAGAGACAGAGAAACAGAGTGCGAGTGGAGGAGGGACAGAGAGGGGAGGGAGACACAGAATAATCCAAAGCAGGGTCCAGGCTCCGAGCTGTCATCACAGAGCCCGATGCAGTGCTCGAACTCACAGACCGGACTGTGAGATCACGGCCTGAGCTGAAGTCAGACGCTCAACCGACTGAGCCACCCAGGCACCCCTAATTTATATATATTTTTTTTATTAGAGAGTGTGTGCACACGAACAGGGGAGAGGGTCGGAGGGAGGGAGGGAGGGAGGGAGGGAGAGAGAGAGAGAGAGAGAGAGAGAGAGAGAGAGAATCTCAAGCAGGCTTTGTGCTCAGCATGGAGCCCAACACAGGGCTCAATCCCATGACCCTGGGATCATGACCTGAGCCAAAAATCAAGAGTCAGACGCTCAACTGACTGAGCCACCCACGTGCCTCATTATCTAATTTATTGTTTAAATAACGGCTGTGCTTAATAGTCCAGCTTGCAGAATACCCTCAGTGTTAACCATGGGCTCTCACTCGCTTCATCTCTCTTCCGTGAGACCTCGGCCACCATCATGGTATGCTGTGTTGTGGCCTTGCATCGTGGCCTGACATTGCCACGTTAATGCCCGGCGGTGGTCGTAAGCGGACTTCACGTGCCTGTCTGGCTCACTTGTTGACCCCGTTTGCTCCTGGGAGAATATACCTGCCCTTATTTGCAAGCCTGGAGTCCAGTGACCGACCAGATTATGAGCTCTGCCCATTTGCTCTGATTCTTAAATCTATGATCAGTAGGCTAATATCAACAAGTGACATTTATCAAACATTCATCAAGTATGTGTCAGGTGCCAACCTGAGATTGGAAGCTGACCTGTTTTTATTTATTTATTTTGCGTAATTTTTTTTAAAGTTGATGTATTTTTGAGAGAGAGCGCGCACATGCAAGCAGGGGAGGGGCAGAGAGAGAGTGAAAGAGAGAGAATCCCAAGCAGGCTCCACACTGTCTGCGTGGAGCCTGACGCGGGGCTCGAACTCATGAGCCGTGAGATCATGACCTGAGCCGAAACCGACAGCCGGGCAGTTAACCGACTGAGCCACCCAGGTGCCCCGGAAGTTGACATGTTTTTAAATCATTTCATCATTTACAGCCCCATAAAGTAAGTCCTTGTATGGTCCCTGTGTTGTAGATGAGAAAGTCAAGGCAGAGGAGTTAAATAAGCTCTCCGAGGCCATGCCGAGAGTGATGATGGAGCCAGGGTTTGAACCCAGACAGAGTCTGTGCTCTTTTTTTGTTGTTGTTTATTTATTTTTGAGACAGAGAAGGTGCCCGGGAGGGGCAGAGAGAGAGGGAGAGAGACAATCCCAAGCAGGCTCCATGCTGTGATTGAGGACCCCGACACGGAGCTCTAACTCATGAACCGTGAGATCATGACCTGACTCAAAGTCAAAAGTTCAACCAACCTAGCCACCCAGGCGCCCCCAGAGCCTTGCCCTTAACGACAAGGTTACATTGCCTCCCTGGTAGGAAAATACCACAAAAACTGTAATAAATATTTGCTGTTATTACTATTACCGTTCGTGGTATCATTCGAGTATTCTAGAGGAGTTGTTCGCTAGAATCCTATTGTCAGGTTTCTGCATGTAAGCAAACACTTTAAATAGTAAAAATTCATAACCAAGGAAAGGGAGACGAGCTGTTTGCTCTTCTCCCGGGTCCTCTCGCCCGGACCTCTCCGTCTTCTCCTGGGTCCCCAACCTGGAGGATTTTCTCCTCCTGTCCTGGTGAAACACAGAGAATTGTTCAGAAGAGTCAGCCTGCTGTCAGATGGGGCCAGGATAACACCGGCCGTCACTGCAGCTGGACACAACACTCCTGTGTCCCGTTAGCTCCCTAGTGGCCTCTTGGTCCCTTCCACCCTCCACACTAGAGGTGGGTGAAGCTTCTGCTGTCCAGAAGCAGCCAGGAACTTGGGACTAACCCAGAGCCCAAGAGGAGCAGCATAAAGGCCACAAAGTCCACGCAGCAGAGCTCATACCCGTGACTCTGGAAAAAAAAAAGAAAATGCTGAACTCCCTTCCGTGGAGCCTCTCCAAACAACTTTGTTTGTTTGGCCTCTCAGCCTAAAACGTGTTAGAAGCAACAAAACGGCGGGAGAAAGGATGCTGATGACGCTTAGGAACAGGGGAGCCAGGAACCTGGTATCCCAGAGGGCAGAGAACATTTCAAAAAAGGAGATTCTCAAAGGGCAGCTACCCCGGTCTCGGACAAGAGGCAGACTCTCCCACGCACATCCTGAGCCCAACGCTCTTTCTGCGGCCGAGTGCCTCTGTCGCCTTTTGTGCCTAAGAGCCTGCGTCATTACGAACAGATCCAGTGTGCTGTGGTGTATGGTCTGCTTCCCGGGGCAGGTAGTACACCCAGACAGGTGTGCAAGATGTGTGTGGGGCCACTTCAGACCCGTTATAAACACACATCAAGCCCCACATCAGGCTCTGCACTCATAATGCAAAGCCTGCTTGGGATTTTCTCTCTCTCCCTGCCCCTCCTGTACTGATGTGGGAAGTAGCCTAATTATCCACGAGATGGAGTGCTGAGCATCATTATGACACGTGAGGACGTTTCTGTATGAACGGGGTTGGAAGTACTTCCAAAGCTTTGTTGAACGGGAAAAGGAAGATACGGAACAGGGTAGATCACGCTCCAAAATGTGTCTTGTTTAAAAAGAGGTGTATACTGGGGCGCCTGGGTGGTTCAGTCGATCAAGCGTCCGACTTTGGCTCAGGTCATGATCTCATGGTTCGTGAGTTCGAGCCCCGTGTCGGGCTCTATGCTGACAGCTCAGAACCTGGAGCCTGCTTCGGATTCTGTGTCCCTCTCTCTCTCTGCCCCTTCCCCGCTAGTTCATATTCTCTCTCTCTCTCTCTCTCTCTCTCTCTCTCTCTCTCTCTCTCTCTCAAAAATAAATAAACATGGGCGGCTCAAAGTTAAGTGTCCGACTCTCAATTTCAGCTCAGGTCACGATCTCAGTTTCATGAGTTCAAGCCCCACATCAGGCTCTGCACTCATAATGCAAAGCCTGCTTGGGATTTTCTCTCTCTCTCTCTCTCTCTGCCCCTCCTGTACTCACACTGTCTCTGTCTCCCTCAAAATAAACAAACTGGGGTGCCTGGTGGCTCAGTCGGTTGGGCGTCCGACTTCAGCTCAGGTCATGGTCTCAAGGTTTGTGAGTTCGAGCCCCGCATCAGGCTCTGTGCTCACAGCTCGGAGCCTGGAACCTGCTTCGGATTCTGTGTCTTCTCCTCTCTCCACCCCTCCCTTGCTCATGTTCTGTCTCTATCTCTCAATAATGAATAAATGTTAAAAAAATAAAAAATAAAAAATTAATATAAAAATTCTTTTAATTAAAAAGATATGAAAGTATACATATATATACACTCACATACCTATGCTTATATACACTTAGAATATTTCAAGAAGTACACACAACTGATAACAGCAGGTGCCCCTGTCAAGGAGAACTAGACGCTAAGAAGGAGCGATGGAGAACTGCTTAAACTTTTTAGAAATTATGAAATAACTCAAGCCTGCAGGGAAGGACAGAAAATAATGTAACAGATGCCCATGTACCCACCACCCAGATTTCACAGATGTTAAAATTGTGTCATTTTGCTACGAATCTCAGCAGTAAGTACAGCCAGCACACCACCCCCACCCGCCTTCCGGCCCCTCATCGACCAAGTACTAAAGTTGATTGTGTATCATTCTGAATCTACACCTTCTCTTAGGTTTTTAAGTTCCAGCCACCACGCGGTATAATAATAGTTCCAAGCGCCCGATAGGGTGATTCCACTCTTCCGTACAACACCCGGTGCTCAATACAAGTGCCCTCCTTAATCCCCATCTCCTCTTTCCCCCCATCCCCCCCCTCCTCCCGCCTGGCGACCCTCGGTGTGTTCTCTGCGGTTAAGAGTCTGTTTCTGGGTTTGTGTCTCCTCCTTTTCCCCCTGGCTCCCTTGCTTTGTTTCTTAAATTCCACCTGTGCGTGAAACCAGATGGTGTTTGTCTTTCTCCGACCTACCTCGTTTAGCATCATGCTACCTGGTTCCGTCCGTGTTGTTGCAAGTGGCAACATTTCACTCTTTTTTATGGCTGAGTGATACTCCGTTGTGTGTATATACCGCCTCTGTATCCATTCGTCCCTCCACGGACACTTGGGCTGTTTCCACCGTGTAGCTACTGTGTAGATAGTGCTGCTATAAACATTGGGCTGCATATGTCCCTTTGAATTAGTACTCTTTGTATTCTTCAGATAAACACCTAGTAGTGCGGTTGCTAGATCGTAGGATATTTCTGCCTTTAACTTTCTGAGGCACCTCCATACCGTTTTCCAGGGTGGCTGCACCATTTTGCATTCGCACCAACAGTGCAAGAGGGTTCCCTGTGTCCGCATCCCATAAACACCTGTTGTTCCTTGTGTTGTTGATGTTACCCTTCTGACAGGTGTGAGGCGATACTGTGGTTTTGGTTTGTGTTTCCCTGGTGACCCGTGATGTTTCGCAAAATGGATTAAAGACCCAAGTGTGAGACCCGAAACCATCAAAATCCTGGGGGAGAACACAGACAGTGACCTCTTTGACATCGGCCATAGCAAGTTCTTTCTAGATGCGTCTCCTGAGGCAAGGGAGACAAAAGTAAAAATAACCTATTGGGACTTCGTCAAAGTAAAAAGCTTCTGCACAGCGAAGGAAACAATCAACAAAACTAAAAGGCAGCCTACTGAATTGGAGAAGGTATTTGCAAAGGACATATCCAATAAAGGGTTGGGGTCCAAAATATTTAAAGAACTTACAGAACTCAACACCTAAAAAAAACCCAAATAATCCAGTACAAAGTGGGCAGAAGACACGAATAGACATTTTTCCAAAGACATCCAGATGGCCAACAGACACACGAAAAGATGCAAACTTACAATTTTAATATATACATGTACCCATAAAAATACACAATGTTGTGTTGTATTTACATTTTAAATATGTGATCATACTGGAAGTTCCTTTGAGAACTTACTTTTTTAATCATTATCTGTTTTGATGCATGTAGATCTATTTCATTGGTTTTCACTGCTGCATAGAATTCCATTGTAGGAATAAACCGCAGCCCGTTTATCCACATTCCTACTAAAGGCGGTATAATTTTTTTTTTTTTGCCATTTCCCCTTTAAAAATGCATTGTTGGGTTATAATTGACATATAACACATATGGCACATATTAAAGTATAACAATTTGAGGGGCGCCTCAGTGGTTCAGTCAGTTAAGCCTCCGACTCTTGATTTCGGCTCAGGTCATGAGCTCACGGTCCGTGGGTTCAAGCCCTGCATCGGGCTCTGTGCTGACCGCACAGGGTCTGCTTGGGATTCTGTCTCCCTCTCTCTGTCCCTCTCGTGCTCGCACACTCACTCTCCCTCTCTCAAAAACAGACATTTAAAAATAATACTAAAGTATACAATTTGAGAAGTTTTGAGATACTTACACACCCCCGACACCATGACTATGGTTGAAATAATGAGCATATCCATCACCTCTGGAAGTTTCTGGTGTTCTTGGGCAATCCCTCCCTCCCTCCCTTTCCACCCTGCCCATGCCTAGGCAACCACTGACCAGTTTCTATCGCAGTCAGTTAGTTCATATTTCCTAGAATTGCCTGTGATGGAATCACACAATACATGCTTTTTTTCCCTTTCTTTTTTTTTTTTTTCTTTATTTCTTTATTTCTTTATTTTTTTTGGTCTGGCTTTTTTCGCTCGGCATGATTTTGAGATTTGTCCCTGTTGTTGAGTGTTTCAATAGTTCATTCTTTTCATTTTTGAATAGCAAGATGAAATATGTAAAAAACTCACAATGAGTCCTACCATAAAGTAAATGCTTAAGTAAGTGGAAGCTGTTACTATAATAATATTAAAACCCTTCCTGAATTTAAGAATCTATAACTATTATGCGGTCATTTCTAAAACCCCTCACTGGCAAAACATAAGGAACCCAGGTAAACCCCTTTTGCTTGGAAAGGGGGTTTAACTTCAACTATACTAAAACAAAAATAATGTTGGGGCACCTGGGTGGCTCAGTCGGTTGGGCGTCCGACTTCAGCTCAGGTCATGATCTCGCGGTCCGTGAGTTTGAGCCCCGCGTCGGGCTCTGTGCTGACAGCTCGGAGCCTGGAGCCTGTTTCAGATTCTGTGTCTCCCTCTCTGCCCCTCCCCCACTCGTCTGTCTGTCTGTCTCTCTTTCTCTCTCTCTCTCAAAAATAAATAAAAACATTAAAAAGTTTTTAAAACAAAAACAATGTTTTGGTAAGAAAGGTTCTGATGTTCAAATGGGAAGTAACCCCACCCTGCAGGTCAATTCATGGAGGTCTGTGGGGGGATATTTTACAGTTGACGGATCCGGCTAGCCCATCAAACGCCCCATTTCTCAAAATCAGATGTTCTTTTATAGAGGACGCAGCTGCTTGATAAACCCTGCACCCCTTGTGTCTCATCTCTTCCAGCTCTGGGGTCTCCACCAACTATGGTTCTCAATGCAGGCCCAGTAGTCTCAAATACAAATGGGGTTGTGTTTCAAGGCATTCCCATGGCTCACCCATGGAGGCAACACGTGCTTTATGTGCTGTTTGTACTGTGCCAAACATTGGGCTCAGGGTCCCACCCCCTTAGTGCATTTAACCCTCCCCATCCAGTGAGACACCATGTCAGCAATGCCTTTGCCACGCAGCAGAAAATCTGACGGCAGTGACGTGGACAGAATTGGTTTTTCACCAGCAAGAAGTCTTGAGGTAGGCAGTTACTAATGCGAAATCCGTGGCTCAATGATATCGATGCTATAATATCTATTCTCTTAGCTGCTTCCTCAGGTTGGCAGGATGGCTGCTGCTCCTGCCATCACATCTGCGTTCCCAATGGAACAAAGGAAAAGATAAAGGGGGAGAGTTAGGGCCCATGTCAGGGAACGAGAGCTCTCCAGGAACCCCGGTGACCTATACATGTGTCTTCCCGTTCAGAACTGTGTCACAGGGCCACCCTCGCTGGAAAGTGACCAGAGAGGAGGATTTTGGAAACGGTGTCCATCACAGATCTGACAGTCTCTGATTTTGCAAGATGAGAAAAATGAGGCTTAGAGGTGTTAAGGGACTTCCCTGAAAGTCCCACAAGGAGTTAAGAGCCAAGCGGTCTTATTTGATCGGCTTTGATGAGATTCTAGGTCAGGCTTCTTGCTTTTCACGCTCGAATGCCAACTTTGCTTCCGTTCATCTGATATCTAGAGCACATGGATAGTTTTCCCTTTGATAGTAAATCAAATCGGCCCTTCGGGTAGTCATTGAAAGACTCAGATTCCAACTGACTTCTCTCCAGCAGCTGCCCAGAGCACAGATCAAGAACACTGAACCCTCGCGTTGAGGGAGGCAGGGACCCGCCCTCCTCCTATCCTTCTCAACCCACAGACCCACTGCAATGCTTTCGTTTCCTTTACTGAGTTACAATTTAATGATCCACCCTTGGGCTTCGCTGAGGCTCAGGAGAATGAAAGATAACTTTAAGTTACTGTTACATCTCCTGTAAAACGCCCATTGACGACCTTGCTCATCCTGCAGCCTGATACTCCTTTAGTAAGTATCCAGGATACATGCCCGCTAGAATTTGGCGCCTGGAAAATTTTTTTTCGTAGAAAATTAGAAGTGGATGTGTACCAGTAATCCAGGATGTCGTGGTTGCTGTAACTAAACACAGGTTTAGTTCTGAGGTTTCAGGTAGGCGTGAGATACATTTTTATTTGGTTACGGTAACCCTGTCATCTGGATCATGGGTCCAGTCACGTTTCTTTTCCTATATGGCTTTGGAATCCTTGGTTAGTCTCCTTTAATTGGTCTGTTTTATGTCTGCAAATACTTGAAGGCTCTCTCGTTTTTTTTGTTTTTTTTTTTAGAAAATATGAGTAATTTGGGGTGCCTGGGTGGCTCAGTTGGTTAAGCGTCTGACTTCTGATCTCACAGTTCATGGGTTCAAGCCCCATGCCAGGCTCTGGGCTGATAGCTTGGAGCCTGGAGCCTGCTTCAGATTCTGTGTCTCCCTCTCTCTCTGCCCCTCGTGCACTCGCTCTCTCTCTCTCAAAAATATTAAAAAATTAAAAGAAAATATAAGTAATTTTTAAGACTAAAAGAATTTGCAATGACCCATAGACAAGACAGTCTAGAAAGCGAAAAAGGAGAAGCAAAGAAACGGACCAGGCATCGAGGGACTTATATCTGCAGCATAAAGAGAGGAGGCTGAAGATGATGTGCTTCACGATTCTGAATTCTCTTACCATCCACCTGCAATTTAAATGATTCGTTGAACAAATATTTGAGCCCTTAATTACACTCATTAGATAGGAGCTCAGGCGTCTGAATCTCTGTGCGATGTGAATCTCTGTAACCCATTCATTAACAGGTTGAGGTTAGACAGGACCCGAAAAGATCCGATCGCACCCTCAACCCGGGGAGCCTCGTGCTTCCATTGTTACAGACAGCTCGTCCGCCTGTCTTTCAAAAAGGAGATGACAGGAAATTAAATCATGAAAAGATCTGTCACCTCGTGGGCCAGACACACAGCTCAGGGTAAGCGGAGGTGGCTTCAGAGTATAGGAAAAAAATGGAATACAGCATAGATTTGAGACGACAGAGAAACCACTCCATAAATTTTGGTACCTCCAAATTACGGGACACGGTGCAGCAATTAATATCATGTTTTAGGAGGCTATATTATCATATAATGTTTATGTGGATGGACAAAATGTATCTGTTTGTACATATATACGCACACACAAGCAGAATATGCAAAACTGATTTTGTAAAAGGAAAAACCAAACAGACCAAATAGACTGGAATGAAATTCACCAAGATATTGAAAACAGTGGCTCCCGCGAGGTGATCGAATTACAGGTAATTTTCGTTTTCATCATTATGATTTTCTCTGTTTTTTAATCTTTATGGAATGAATATGTATTACTTTTACAATCACGCAGAGCATGATTATATTTGGAAGGAATAAATGCAAAGTCCGTACAGTATAATGGAAATGTCTCAACACATGAAAAACTAGATGGTGTAGAAAGAAAATAGCTCGAAGCAAAGGAGAAGCGGTACAAAATGAGACGTGATTAATTACTCACGATCTCTGTCAAAAAGTGTGGCCAGGCGGTGGGTTCACGAAACCGGGGATTTCTCCAGCGCAGAAGTCACCTTGTGACGTTTAAGTGATTTGCTAACCCAGGTTAGCATCCTGGCTGGGCCACTCGGTGGCTGTGGGACCTGGGACAGGTCTAAGCCTCTTGCTTCTCTAGAGCAAGTGGGGGAGAGGCAGAGAGGGAGGGAGGGAGAGAGAGAGAGAGAGAGAGAGAGAGAATCCCAAGTAGGTTCTGCACTGTCAGCATGGAGCCTGAGGTGGGGCTCAAACCCTCGAACCCGCTCATTTGTTAAAAGATTTTTAACACATGATAGGGCTGCTCCGAGGGGTCAGTGAGGACAGGCGTGTAAGGGGCTCCATATAGAGCCTTTAGCAATGCTTTGCGGAAGAACAGACATCCTACTCCGAGCTCAGAGACCGTAAGAATCTGTGGGACAGGGGTGGTCGGGGGCAGACATACACGGGGGCTGGGGTGTCAGGGCTTGCCTGCGAGGGCTCTCTCTCGGGGTGATACGCAAGGTGCATCAGCCTCAGTACCTACAGACCTGGCTCCTCACTCGGCAAGGTATGCAAACAGCCTCAGCCTCTGTGTTCTTAATTACGACATTGATATAACGTATCTTTCTTTGCTCTTCCTGGGGCTTATCATTCGCTCCTTCCTTAATTTTATGAATGTCTTTCGGACGCCATACTGTGTGCGAGATAAAACACCAGAGAAAGATTTCCTGTCCTCATGGAGTTTATAGTGCGGAGGGGGTTAAGGTGACACACACACGATGCCTAAGTTGAATGTATGGCATTTTAAGTGGTGATGCGTGTCACAGAGAATAGCGAAGCCGGCACAGAGAACTGGGGTGAGGGGTGAATTTTGGCTAGAGGGCAGGCAAGGGCTCACGGAGAGATGGCATTGGAGCAGGTTAATGTGTGATGGAAGCGAGGGAGCAAGCTCTGTTGGAATTTGGGAGAAAGGATTACCGGCAGGGAGGACAACAGCCAGCGCAAAGGCCCTGTGGCAGCGAACGTGTCGGAACAGGATGGCTGCAGCAGAGAGAGCGAACAGGGCAGCCTCGAGAGAGAAGAACCGAGATGCGAGGTTTGTGGACGGAACCACACTGGCTTTTGCCCCAGGTGCGTTTTAAGCAGGAGACGGGCGGGATCTGATTCCAGCCGGCGAGGGTACTGCCGTCTGCTGTTTTGAGAACACCGGGTGGCGAAGAGATCAAGGGCGAAAGCAGGGAGGCCCTTGGGACGATGTCGTGGGGAGCAGGTGAGAGCCGCTGGGCAAAGGGCGGTCGCGGCGAAGACGGCGAAACGAGATAGCGGATGGGGACCTGCTTGGAAAATGCACTTGCTCTTAGACCGCACGATGCTGTTGCGATCTCGCAGAAGCAACTGTGTGAAGAGCGCAGAGCAGCAGGTGCCGCACGCGGCCACGGGCGGGACACCAGCCCGTCCGAGGGGAGACGTTCGGTGAGCTGATGAACTCGGGGGGGCCCAGGTATGGGCTTGACCGTCAGGACTTGTCTGCGATGATGCAGGACCCTGAAATGGGAGGGGACGATCACATGTCCTTGTGCGTCTCGCGCATGGGATGCTTTCGCCATCAACTTAAGTCCACCTGCTTCTCCGGTTCTGCCTGGAAACTGTCACTTCCCGCCCTGCGTCCGGGAGGGGAGTTGCAACAGCGTCTGGCCGCGTAGGGAGCAAAAACACGGCTGCCTTTTCCTGAGAGAGTCCTCCCTCCCTGGGGGACTCAGCGGCGTCCTGCTGGGATGATCCAAGGCGTTCCCAGCCCGCTTCCTGCAAACTGGTGTGGTTTTCTCCTCAATAATCCTTCAGAAGCACGTAGAGCTGGACGGGCCCAAATTAGAGGGGTCTGCTCCATTCCAGGGGTTGATTTGAATATCCCTCCTTTGCGGGGAGGAGAAAACAAGTCTTCCTAAGAAGAGAAGTTACTAGAAGGCCTGTTCTCAAAAACATGTCCTTGGCAGCCCATTAATTATATTTCCTTTTGACACATCTCGTATATGGTTGTTATATCTTTAGGGGGAGAAAGGTGTTGGGTGATTAATTGGTTGATGGTGTATGTTAATTGGATGCTAATTACATTGAAATCTAACTCGTATTTGAAACCCTTAATTTAACTCAGGACCAGACAATTAAGAATCTTCAGGCTTCTCCAAGGGACTTGTCTTCCTCTCTGTCACCTCCAAATGTCTGTTGACACTTTCTCCTTGTTTACAAACTTGTTTTTCAAGGGAAGACTCACGCTTCTTCGAGCTTCCAGCTATAATAAGACATGTTGGTTCTTGCGATACATATTTAATTGCTTTACTGGGGGAAAAAAATGCACGTATCTCCACTCTATTACTTAAGTTTGTTCTAAGCAAGTCCCGTCACGCTGGACTACGGTGCCGTTTGAAGAAACGGCACCTAGAAGAGAGTCATTCTGTACTGAAGTCTCCGGAAAAGCACGGAGATGCTCTGATAGGGTCCTGGTGACCCGAAAGCAGTGGAGGAGCCCTTGGCATTGCTGGAAGCTTCCGGGCAATTCTCTGCTCCTGTTCCCACTCGGGGAAGACCTCACCCCCACCCCCACCCCCACCCCCACCTGGGAGATGAATACTCTGAGAATATGCTCACAAAGTATCCAACAGCTCCTGTTTTTTGTTTTTAATGTTTTTACTTATTTATTTTTGAGAGAGAGCAGGGGAGGGGCAGAGAGAGGGAGAGAGAGGATCCCAAGTAGGTCAGCACGGAGCCCGGCGCGGGGCTCGAACCCACGACCCATGAGCCGAAGCCAGCTGCTTAACCGACAGAGCCACTCCGGCGCCCCCGGTAGCTCCCGTTTTGTACCCCAGGTGTGGAAGGGGCCTCCACCCACGCTGATAAGGGAGCCCCGGCCTCCACGCTCCTGTGCTGTCTCAGCCAGAGCGGGCAGGTCTCTCCACAATCCGATTATCTGGAGATTTCCTCGAGGGTAGAGTGCCGCGCCTTGAGACCAGGAAGGTATCTTCTGTTTCGACTCTCTAAGCAAAGAAACCTGGGGACCCCAGGTACGATCAGAGGACCCTGGGCTCTGAACGTTAACCGTCCCAGACTTGTACGCTGACCTCCCCTTAGAAGAGTTTCTTTGTTCTTCCGAGCCTCGGTTGCCTCCTCCGTGAAATGGGATGCTAAGACGAATCCGGCACCGACGTTGCAGGAATTAAATGAGATGGTGCGCTTTTGTAGAAACCCGAGAGGGTCCACGCCTAGTGAGGTGTTCGGTGCCTGGTCTACGCAGTCACCCTGACTGCCAGGCGGGCTCCCGCTTCACCTGCGGTCCCCTAGAACGCCAGGACTTAAGCAGGTGCACGCTGCGCCACGGCTTGTCCTTGGCACTGGTTCTGTCTCCACACTGGCCTCTGAGATTCGAACCTCCTTCCCTCACCCACTGGCTCTCCCCTCAGCTGTCCTGGAGAAGCCTCTAGAAAAGAAGGCCGGAAGAAACTATGGCCCCCCAGGCAACAAGAAGCTGATCTATTTCATTGATGACATGAACTTGCCTGAGGTGGATGCCTACGGGACCGTGCAGCCTCACACCATCATCAGGCAGCATCTGGACTATGGCCACTGGTAAGCACACATGTGCAAAGGGCCTGGGGCCCGCGGGCTGGGGGGGGGGGCTGAGGGGGGAGGCCTAAGGCAGGGCTGAAGGCCGTTCCCCTGGAGCCCCAAACTGCAGTTTAGTGCTGGTGCTGGGTGAGAATCCCCGTAGCAAACCACAGTCCCCACAGGACTGTGTCTCCTGGGGTGCACTTTCAGTCCCAGGAATCAGTACCGACATGGGAAATTTGGTCAGGGGACATACTGAGCTGTTATCTAAGGCGGGGGGGGGAAACCTACTTTTTTTTTCAACATTCATCTCAAAAGTTGCCTTCTCCAAACCCCCAAAGCAGAAGGAACCTCTCCTGTCCCCCGCTGTGGTCCCAAGTCCCTGAGCGGGTACTTGAGCGATAACCGCTAACACCCTGTGTGGTGCACATATGTCCGCGGGTCTGAACAGCCTTTGTCCCTTTCGGGGAAATTCGCAGAGTTTGTTATTGTCTCCGGCCACAGCGTAATTGTTGACGGCAAAAGGTCTGAACTTGCCAGAAAAAAAAAAAAAAAAAAAGTCTGTGATTGGAGACCACTTTGGCTCGCCTTCCTACCCCACGTCGAATTAGCTGCTGAGAATTCGGGGAACTCAGAGAGAAGCATGGTTGTGATGGTGACCTGAGTCGCCTTTCAGCCATCGCTAACACCTTCTGCGGGATGCCTGCCGTGTACATCCCCCCACAGCGTGCACACCAGCATCTGGGCGGCTCGGCTGTACAGGAACAGTTGGATCTGACACACGAGTTTTACTTTAGATTCGTGGCCACGAGCCCAAAGTGGGCAGTAGGAGCTCTCTGGAAATCCCGCCCTGCTGCCTCGGCATGTTTGCATTTCCACTTGCAGCGATGGCTGCTTCAGACCTTCTGTCTGTCCTCAGACTTCCCGCCCCACCTCCGCTGCTGACCATGGGTTCCATCTTTGTTTCCTGCCTCCGTAGCTGTACGAGAGCCTCCTTTCCTCCCTCCTCCTGACCCACCTTCCCTGAGGCCGAGCCGTCACCAGCCTCTGGTTCTTCTCTCCCCCCGCCTCCTTCGGCAACTGCCTCTTACCTCCTGATTGGCTCCTTCTCATCGAAATTGAGACTCACCTAGATTTCTTCTATTGCATTCAAAAACACGATTTTCTAACTGATGACCCGTTCTCTCTTTCCACATAGCCAAATATCTCTATTTCCACTTCCCCACTTTCCCCACCACCGCTCACTCCACTCCCTGGTTTTTGTTTCCTCCACTTTAGTGAATTTTTCCTGCTCAGCTACTTTATATGAGACCTGACAGACCCGTTGGGTCAACTGTCTTTCAGATTCTCTTTGATTGCTCTCTCCTCTTGGAAGGAACCAACTTCCTTTGGCTTCTGGGCTGCCGTACCCCTCTAATGCCCCCCCCACCTCTTAGACCTTTATGGTTTCTTTTTTTCTATGATCTTTCCATAGATGTTGGATCCCTCAGGATTTGGGCCCAGCCTCTCATCCTTTTCCGATCTCTACCAATGGATCTAGGCTTTTTTTTTTTCCCACCACTCAAGCATATAAATGATAGGATGCATCCCACCTCACCCTAACAAGGCACTCACCTGCCTGGGCCATCACCCAGCTCTCCCTGTGGTTTCTGACTGTTCCAGGTATGACCGGAACAAGCTGTCCCTGAAGGAGATCAGGAATGTGCAATATGTCTCCTGTATGAACCCCACCGCGGGCAGCTTCACCATCAACCCACGGCTTCAGGTATGGGAGGGAGCTGTGGTACCTGAGTCCTAAGTAAATACTAGCCCACCCGGGCCCACATCCCTCAATGGCAAGTAGTAACTGGTCCTTCCCCCGTCCAGCCTCTCAAAGTGGCGAATTATACGGGATGCTGATTTGCGTTTCTGGGGAGACAAAGAAACTCCTAGACCCAGAGCCATGAAGCTTTTAGAGCTGGAAGGGGCCATAGAGTTCATCTGATTTAGCTCATTCTTTGGAGCGGGAAAACATCAGAGAGATGAAATGAGTCTCCCAAGGTCGTGGGGATATCCAGTGTCAAATCCTGGTTTGGGCTCAGATGCTCTGAGTTCAAGTTCTGTTCTAAGTTCGGGTTCAGTGTGAGAAGTGTGATCGGAATATAGAATCCAAAGGCCTCCTAAGAATTCCTCGTTGCTCTACCCAGAGCCCCAAGAGGCGATCTTGACTCTGACCCCTGGCCCCTGCCTGTTCTCTCGTACAGCGCCACTTTAGTGTGCTTGTCCTCTCCTTCCCTGGGGCAGACGCCCTGGCTTCCATCTACGGCACCATCCTGACTCAGCACCTTAAGCTTGGAAACTTCCCAGAGTCTCTGCAGAAATCTAGCCCCCAGCTCATCAGTCTGGCCCTCACCTTCCACCAGAAGATCGCCACCACATTCCTACCCACAGCGATCAAATTCCACTACGTTTTCAATCTCCGAGACCTCGCCAACATTTTCCAGGTGAGTCCGTCTGTATAGAGACACCCTTGAGAGGCTCGCTGATAATCTGGGCCCTTCCATTCTTGGTAAAATAACAGCACCAAACCCTTATGCAAAGGCGCCGTTCGTACAGAATCATGAACACAATCAGGTAGATGGGGCCACGGGCTCCATGAGGAGGGACGTCAACCAGGTAGAGTTCTGTTTGCCAAAGACATGGTTTCCCAGGACACATTTCTGAGTTGGCTCCTTTGGGTTGGAGAAGGCTCAGCATCTTGAAGAAAATGCTACATACTGATTCCAGCATGCCAAGGAAGGAAAGAAAAGAAAGAAAGAGAAAAACTACTTTGCGGGCCCTGGTGGTATACCATGGTTCTTGGGAACAAAAAGAATGCCCCCTGAAATCAGGCGGGATAGATCCGCTTCCTGAAAAAGCCACATCATAGTATTCCTAAGATAGTACCTGCCAGCCTCCAGGAGGCCTCTGTTGCCAAACTCCAGCTTCCTCTCCAGGCCACAGCCATTGCAGATTCTTCTAGCTCTTTCTCCTCTGCATAGCGATGGCCTGTCTCTGCCCATTGCCTTCAGTTGCTTGACCCTTTGCTGTCAAAACCTCCAGAGGGCAACGCAACAAAGCCTGGTCCCCTCTTCCTCACAGGATGGGGGCTGCAACTTTGCCATCTTGGGCAAGAACCTATGGAGACCACTCTTTGGACACGGTCCTCCCCAAGTTGGCAGGAAGGATGCCTTTTACACCAAGCAGAGGCCACACCTGTAGGGGGCTGTCAATGCGACCGGGGAGTGAGACGTGACCCTCCGTGGTCAGCACATGTACTTGGAATTAATTAC
This sequence comes from Herpailurus yagouaroundi, assembly GCF_014898765.1. Taxonomy (NCBI): domain Eukaryota; kingdom Metazoa; phylum Chordata; class Mammalia; order Carnivora; family Felidae; genus Herpailurus; species Herpailurus yagouaroundi. Next base: position 7,006,605 of record NW_024412439.1, on the reverse strand, counting down.
CCAGGACACTACACGTCCAGATCCTGAGAACATAGGGCCTGCGTGGTCCAGCCAGGACCTTTGGTTGTAAAAAGCAGAAATCTTCTGACCATTAGTTCGGAGGTCTGAGAACTGTGTCTGGAGTGGCTTCACCTAGAGAGACACTGAGCCTCCCCGCGTAAGGACCAGTCTCTGAGTACACACTTAAGCTACCTCAGGACAGCCCTGTGGGCCACGTACCTCCTAACCACTAACTCTGCTAAAAAATGAGGAAGCAGAGACCCCCAGAGATTCTGTAGATTTTCCTAGGAGCACACAGCCAGCCAGGGAAGGGACTGGAACAAGAAGCCGGGTCTTTGGGTTCCTGGCCAGGACCTCTTTCCTGCACACCATGCTGTCCTCTTCATCCGTACTTCTGGAGAGGGGAACAAGCATAAAGTAGTTCAGGCAGCAAGAAAGACCCCACTCCAAGCCCGTAAAGCCTTCAGGTCTGTGGCTCTGAGGCCAGGACGATGGCAAAATTTGTACATGCCCGCTATTATCTCTCCTCTACTGAGTATTAATTGAGAAAGACCTCTTTTGTCACATACTACCTCTCTTAAATCTCACCACAGCAGCACGAGGTGAGAATGTCCCCATCTGTACTTTTCAAAGGCAAGAAAGGAGTTAATTGGGTCAAATTCACATTGCTCATAGGGCAGAGCTGAAGGGAGAAGGGCATTAGATCTGGTTGACCAGAAGCATCCAGCTCCTGCCTGGACAGACGCCTTGTCACCCGTACACTCTGAAACGCACTCATGACAACCCTTCGGGACCCACGTTATTATCCCAATTTAACGGAGGCTCAGGGAAGTTACCAGCCAGGTGACAGCACGAATGGTCACAGAGGCAGAAAAGCATAGACAACATCAGTGGAATGCGTAACAGGCGTCGGGCCATGGCGGATGGAAAGTGAGGGGAAGGAGGTGGTCATGGAGAGACAGAATTGGAAAGATCATTTGAGGCCAGAGTGGGCCCTCATAAAAAGTCTGACATTGGCCTGTAGCAATTATGGAGCATGGTCCTGGGCCTTTTACATCTATTAGCGAATAACTGAATCCTTGCAACCATCGTGCAAGGCAAAACAGTGATTATTTCCAATTTGGAAGGGACACACTGAGCCACAGACAAATCAAGTGCCTTGAGCATGATCCCATCACCGGAAGGCAGCGTCACCGACACCCAAAACTAGAACGTTCAATTACAAAATGCTCACCGCCATATTCCAGCCTTGTTTCAGTGGCGGCCAGCGTAATGTCAAGGAAGCGCCAAGGAGGGGGGGTATTGGCCTGGGGGCAGCATCTCCTGTTCCCCCTGGCCTGTTTCATTGGCTGGCTCAGGCAGGCTGAGTGGCAACCCCCGGGGCCCTGTTTGCCTGCCTGTCTGCAGCCTGCCAGCTGTCACCCACCTGCTACTATGGTGGGAAAATACATCCCCCATTGGAGCACCTGCGTCCCTGCAACCACCCAGCCCCTGCCCTCCTCCTCCAGGGGGGAGTTTCAGGCTCCCAGCTTGACCACAGCCTCCCCTGGCTACTTGTCTAACGGCCTGATGGAAGCACCTAGGGGGTGGCTGGATGCCTGGTAGGAGCCAGGCATCACCTCCTTCCAGTGAGACCTGCAACTCAAGAATTGAGACCCTCTCTACACTTCCCTCACTCTGTCCTGACCAGGACACCATCTGAGAAAGCTCCAAGTGGCAGAAATCATCAACTGCTCCCATCTCAATGCCACACGTAACTAAGGTGGGGCAGAATTTGTGCTTGATGTGCTCATGTGGGTGAGTAGCCTACCTCACTATGAGGGACAGTCCAGGAAGTCGGGGTGCCTGGTGGGTACTTCTCCCTGCCCTCTGCATCTCATACGGCTCATACCGAGGAGAGCAAAGGAGACGAGAGGTCGAGATGTGTGTGGGGGTGGGGCCCAAGGGACCTAACGGAATTTCTTCCATTTTTAAAAATACACTTTTATCAGAGTACAACATATAAGTAGGAAATCCCACAAGTCATAGGCACACAGCTTGGTTAGTTATTACAAAGCCATCACACCTCTGTAACCACAAGAAATGGATCAAGATCTTCAGATCAAGAAATAGAACATTCCCTTGGGGCACCTGGGTGGCTCAGTCAGTTAAGTGTCCGACTTCAGCTCGGGCCATGATCTCTCAGTTTGTGGGTTCGAGCTCCGCATCAGGCTCTGTGCTGACAGCTCGGAGCCTGGAGCTGCTTCGGATTCTGTGTCTCCCTCTCTCTCTGTCCCTCCCTTGCTCATGCTCTGTCTCTCTCTGTTTCTCAATAATAAACATTAAAAAAAAGAAAGAAAGAAATAGAACATTCCCGGCATCCCTGAAACTCCTTCTCCTTTGTCCCTTCCATTTGGTTTTTCCTCCCCTCCCAGAGGTAAATACTGTTTGGATTTATAACACTGTAAGTTCTTCTGGCCTGTTTTTGGACTTTATGAAAACAGAATCATAGGGCAAATATTAATTTGTATCTTTGTTCAATAATGCCCTTATGCTTATATATACAATCATGTTATTGGTTAAAAAAAAAAAATACTAGTAATAATTTCTCTCTTTCCGGTCCTTAAATCTTACAATTTCTTTTTCTTGTCCTATTGCGCTGGCTACAACCGCCAGTATGATGTTGAAGAGAAGTTGAGAGAGCTGCCTCTTGTTGCATTTCTAATTCTAGGGGGAAGAGCTTTTAAGAGTGTGTGATGCTTACTTTAGGTTTTTGTGGATGCTCTTTGCCAGATAAAGAAACTTTCTTCCTGTGTGTAGTCTAAGAGTTTTAACCATGAATGTATATTGAAACTTAAGTGGTTTTTGTGCAGCTTTTGTAATAATTATATTGATTCCTTTCTCATTGTTTCTGGAAATGTGATAAATTACATTGATTATTTTTGATTTTTTTTTAACATTTATTTATTTTTGAGACAGGGAGAGACAGAGCATGAACAGGGGAGGGTCAGAGAGAGGGAGACACAGAATCTGAAACAGGCTCCAGGCTCTGAGCTGTCAGCACAGCGCCCGACGCGGGGCTCGAACTCACGGACCGCGAGATCATGACCTGAGCAGAAGCCAACCGCTTAACCGACTGAGCCACCCAGGGGCCCCTACATTGATTATTTTTGAATCTTAGCTCACCCTTGCATTCCTATAATGAGCCCAACTTAATTACTGCATGTTGAGCCTTTTATATTTTGCTGGGTTCCATTATCTATTTTTTTTAATGTTTATTTATCTTAGAGAGAGAGAGAGAGAGAGGGAGAAAGAGAGAGAGGTAATGGCAGAAAGAAAGGGGAGAGAGAATTTCAAACAGGCTCCACGCTGTCCGTTCAGAGCCCAAGGTGGGGCTTGATCTCACGAGCCATGAGCTCTTGGCCTGAGCCAAAATCAAGAGTCAGAGACTTAACCCACTGGGCCACCCAGTCACCCTCCATTTGCTATTTTTTAATATATTTTTTGCACCTCTGTTAATAAGATTGTCCTGTAATTTTCCTTTCTTCCATATCCTAAGGTTATGAAGTCCTCAAAAAGTGCATTGGGAAGTGGTCTCTCCTTTCCTACTCTCTGGAAGAGTTTGTAAAACACTGTAGTGAGCCTTCCTTAAATGTCAGAAGAAGTTACTGATGAAACCATCTGGAGATTTTTTATGGCCAGTCTTACGCTCTGAGTTCCACTTTGTTCGTACATATTAGACAATTCAGATTTTCTATTCATGTGTCAGTTGTGGTAAGATGTCAATGTCATCAATTTCTACCTTATTAGCATACAGTCATTTATAATGTCCTGTGATTATCTTTTAGATATCTGTTGTATCTGACATTATGTCCTCTTTCTTAAAACTGATACTATTTGTGCCTTTTCTCGTTTTCTCTTTTTCTCTTTTATCGGGCTTATAAAAGAGTTATCAATTCTGCTAATCTTTTCAAAGAAACTGAAAAGTATATCAATTGTTTTTACCTTGTTTGCTGTGTCTATTTGATATCTGCTTTTATCTTATTAATAAGTACCGTATAATCTCTTTCTTTAGGTTTGTGATTAGTCTTCCTTTTTCTAGCTTCTTGATGTGTCTAGTTCGATCATCAATTTTCAGCCTTTCAGCTCTTCTAAAATGTTCATTTTAAGGCTATGAATTTATCACTATTCCATGTATCATGCAAACTTTTATATGTTGTATTTTTATTATCATTCGCTTCATAATATTTCTTAATTTCCCCTGTGATTTCTCCTTTAGCTTATGGGATATTTGGAAGTGTATTGCTTTGTTTTTCAAAATTGAGAGATTCTCTAGTTATCTTGCTTTGTTTTTCAAAATTGAGAGATTTTCTAGTTACCTTTCTCTTGTTGATGCTCAGCTTAATTTCACCATTTCAGAAAATATACTCTATTATTTTATTCCTTTGAAATATGAAGTGTGTTGAGACTGGCTTTATGTCCCAAGATATGACCAATGGGCACTTTTTAAATAGTGCATTCTTCAGATGCCGCGTGTAGTTAAATCAATATGTCAACTAGGTCAAGCTTGTAAATCATGTCATTGAAATATCTTATATCCTTACTGATTTTTTTTTTTTTTTACTACATGCTCTGTCCATTTCTAAGAAAAGTATGCTAAAATCTCCCACCGTTGTTGTGGACATGTCCATTTCTCCTTTTATTTCTGTCACATTTGTTTTATATGTTTTGAAGTGGTGTTATTAGGTGCACATACATTTAGAATTAGTATATCTACCTAATGGACTGCCCTTTTACTTATTATTAAATATCTTGCTTTATTTCCAATTTATTATTCCAGCCTTTTTTTCTTATATTTAAGGTATATCTCTTCTAGGCAACATATAGTTGGATTTTTAAAATCGAGTCTAATAATCATAGTCTTTTAATGAAAATATCATGTTCATTCATATTTGATTTGATTTTATATAATAATAAATTTAGGATTAAATCTATACTGCTTGTTTTCAGTATGTTCTAGCTGTTCTATGTTTTCGTTCCCCTCACTTTTTGTATTCTATGAAACTAATCACTTTTTGTTTTTTATTTTCTCCCCTCTTAGCATGCAGTACATCTTTTTACTCTTCATCTAATGATTATCAAATGCATCATTTTATTCTTTTTTTTTTAGTTTTTTTTTTTAACATTTATTTATTTTTGAGACAGAGAGAGACAGAGCATGAACGGGGGGAGGGCCAGAGAGAGAGGGAGACACAGAATCTGAAGCAGGCTCCAGGCTCTGAGCTGTCAGCACAGAGCCTGATGCGGGGCTCGAACTCACGGACCGTGAGATCGTGACCTGAGCGAAGTCGGACGCTCAACTGACTGAGCCACCCAGGCGCCCCTCATTTGATTCTTTTGTAAATGAGCACTTTATCCCTTGCAAGGGTCTTAGAGCAATTTACATCCCTCCAATTTGATTCTATTATTATTTTTAAAATTCAGTGTGTATTGAAAACCCACGACGCATGAATACTTTTGTCTTCGTCAACATTTACTTAGGTTTACTCACATACTATCTTCCCACTTCCCCTATCCCTGGTGCATTTCTGTTCTTCCATTTGGAGTCATTTTCATTCTACCTGAAGCTCTCCTGTAGATTTTAGTGGTGTTTATATCTGCTAGAAAATAATCTCTCAGTTTTTATTTAACTGGAAATGTATTTATTTCTTATTTTTCAAAAGAATTGGGGGGAGGGCGCCTTGGGTGGATCAGTCAGTTAAGTGTCTGATTCTTGATCTCAGCTCACATCTTGATCTCAAGGTTGTGAGTCCACACCTAATGTGGAGCCCATCTTAAAAAACAAAAACAAAAAACAAAAAAACAATTCTTGGAGGGGGTTTAGAAGTCGAGGTTGGTAGCTATGTTTTTTTCAGCTTTTCAAAGGTATTATTCAACTGTCCTCTGCTTTCATTGTTTCTACTGAGGAAGTCTTAAGTCTTACTTTTCCTTTACAGTACACATAGTTTTTTTTTTCACTTGCCTGCTTTTGAGATTTTCTGTTTGTCTTTGATTTTCAAAATTTTCACTATTCCCAAGATTTCTAAGTGGTATTTTCTGTATTTATCCTGCTTAGTGTTTGCAGCACTTTTGAATCTTGATGTCTTTTCTTTTCAGGTTTCTTTTTCAGTTTTAGAGAAGTCACAATATCTTTTCAAATGTTGCTTCTGCTTTTTTTTTTTTTCTAGTATTCTAATGCAAGTATATGAGACCTTGTCACTGGGTCTCATATGTCCCTTATGCTCTTTCTTTTTTCTCTTAGTGATTCAATCTGAATGTTTTAATTTTTTTTTTCAACGTTTATTTATTTTTGGGACAGAGAGAGACAGAGCATGAACGGGGGAGGGGCAGAGAGAGAGGGAGACACAGAATCGGAAACAGGCTCCAGGCTCTGAGCCATCAGCCCAGAGCCCGACGCGGGGCTCGAACTCACGGACCGCGAGATCGTGACCTGGCTGAAGTCGGACGCTTAACCGACTGCGCCACCCAGGCGCCCCTCAATCTGAATGTTTTATACTACTCCCTCTTCCTCTTCACTCATTTTCTTTTCAATTCTGTCTATTCTGCTGTCAACTCCATTGATTAAGTTCTTAATTTCAGTAACACTAATTTGGGGTAATTTTTAATTTGACCATTTCCATTCGATTCATTTTTAAGTTTATTTATTTATTTTGAGAGAGAGTGTGTGTGTGAGAGAGAGAGAGAGAGAGCACGTGTGTGTGTGTGTGTGTGTGTGTGTGTGAGCAAGGGAGGCACAGAGAGAGAGGTAGAGAATCCCAAGCATTCTCTGTGCTGAGAAGACCTCACAACCATGAGATCACAACGTGAGCACCCCTGATTCATTTTAAAGGCTCCACTCCTTTGATGAAATTCTTTACCTGATGTCCCCTAATTTCTTGGTCATTTTAATCATAGTTCTGTTAAAGCTCTTGTGTCTGATAATTCCAACACCTAGATCTTCTGTGGGCTGGGTTTTTTCCCCCTGATTTGGTCACGTCTCCTGGTATTTCCAGTAATTTTTGTTTGATAGCCAGACATTAGGAGTTTTAAAATGTGCAGGGGTGGGTGCCTTTGTGGCTCTGTCAGTTAAGTATTCAGCTCTTGGTTTCGGTTCAGGTCATGTTCTACCGGGTTCATGAGTTCAAGCCCTGAGTCAGGCTCCACACTGTCAGGGCAGAGCTATTCAGATAATTTGAGGGTTTATATGATGATATTTTCCTTCAGAGATTACACATTTCTGCTTCTGGCCAGTAGGTACCAGGGATTGAGGAGTTGAAATTGGGCTCGTTTCTGTGAGGACTGAATGATTGTGACTCACTCATACTCCTGATGTATCACCATTTGAGAAGCTCCCCTGAGGTCTTTAGCCATGAACCCCTTCTTGCTAATCCCTGAACTTCAACTTTTACCCTTCCTTCCACTTGAGATGAGGTAACTTTGCTCAGCATCTTAACCTTTCACTTGTCTGTCTCTCTTTGGTTTCTGAACCTGTGAGCCATTACTTGTGAATTGGAAAATGCCTGAAGGAAAAAAAAATAGTACCAAATTCTGGGTCCATCTTTCTTCCTTCTCTTCCCTAGTATCGTAGCCCCTTGAGTCCTCACTGCCTTGGTGACTCCCTAATGCCTCTAAAACGATGAAGCTTTAAAGATAAGTCCCCTATCTTTTGTAGTTGACTTCAGCGGATTGGTTTGTGATCAGGTATTCTGCCACGACTAAAAGCAGAAATCTCGATGCAGGGCACATCAGAGAAAGTGCTGTTGGACAGGAAAGGAGGTGCCATGGAACACTTCAAGAAAGAGATCACACTTGAACTGGATCTTGAAATATGAGCATAGCTAGAAAAGCAAAAGGCACAAAGGCACAGAAAGTATGCAGCGCCAGAAAACAACTTGAATTTGGTGAAACCGAGATCTAGATTTTACGGGAAGTGGTGATCATGAGGAACTAGACTGGTAGCCCTGTTACAACCAGAACTTTCTGCCGTGCTCATCCTGTTGGTAATGAGGGATAATTACATGGCCCCTTTTCCTCATGATAAAAAAAAAGTAATTGGGGGGAAACACAGGTACAGATGAGTTTCAAATTACAGGACTTGTTGAGGTCATTCAGAGACTCTCATCTTGGTTGTCTCCAGTTTTCAATGAAAAATGAGGCTGAGACATTAGCTAATCGTAGCAGAGAGGTGAGGTGACAGAGAAACTTGAAAAGGATAGTAAATGTTTGGGATGATCCCTGTGGTATACGGAAGGAGAACCCTCTAAAGATGAGTAAAATGGATTACTGACCTGCAAAGGTTAGCTAGAGTCACCCTTTGTCATCGTTCCGATTTTACATAAACAGTTGTCGCCTAGACTGGTTCTCAAACCGGTACTTAGGGAGTTGAAACACGGCAAAGAGGCCACCTGTCTCCTCACTGTGGCTGTTTGGAATGCAGTGATCAAAATTCCAGGTCCTCAAGGTTTTGAAACCTTGCTGAGACCACATACTATATATTTGCCATTAGGTATGCTTCCTGTCTTTCTGAATCCCAATCTCCACATTATACCAAATGGATGTAGTAAAAGTTATATTTTTGTAGAAATTGTTTATCATGGTGGTCACATGAGTTTTACCTGGAGAAACTTCTAGTCCAGTACCTGTCATGTACCTGGTTTAATAAGTTGTAGCTGTTGTAGTTTTAAATTGTTATTCACATTATTTTTGGTCTACTCTCTATAAAGGGCATTCTCTTCTCCTCTGTGGAGTGTGTAAAATCCACACAGGACCTCGTAAAGCTCTATCTACATGAATCAAGTCGGGTTTATCAGGACAAGATGGTGGAAGAAAAGGACTTTGATCTTTTTGACAAAATCCAGACAGAAGTGGTCAAGAAAATTTTTGATGTGAGTATTGCCCTGAAAAAAAAATTGCTATATATTTGAAAAATAAATATTTCTGCAGACGATCACCCAAATGACAAAATCTAGCTCAGAAATGGGGCAAGGTGGGGGGCAGGAATCAGAGATTAGATAGAGAAAGAAAATCTATCATTATTTTGCTGAGGTGAAAATGGCAGGACAAGAAAAGACATAAATTACCATAGAATTTCAGTGTTGGGAGGGTCTGTGGATTTCATGTGATCCAATTCCTTGTCCCATACTCGCTCATGTCAGTAGCATTTCTCAGACTGGTCATCCCAGTGGATGCATCCTTGAAAATGCATAATCTCATCTTTCCCGGGGGAGCCATTCTGGAGCCACTAATGACTAGAAATTTGAAGCAATTTATTTTTTTTTAAGTTTATTTTTTTATTTTGAGAGAGAGAGAGAGAGAGAGAGAGAGAGAGAGGCAGAGAAGGAGAGAAAGAATCCCAAGCAGGCTCTGTCAGCACGTGGGGCTTGAACTCACGAACCATGAGATCATGACCTGAGCTGAAATCAAGAGTCTGATGTTTGACCGGCTGAGCCACCCAGGTGCCCCTGGAAATTTGCAACAATTTTTATTTTTTTATTTTTTATTTTTTTAATGTTTATTTTTGATAGAGAGAGAGAGAGAGAGAGAGAGACAGAGCATGAGTGGGGGAGGGGGAAAGAGAGAGGGAGACACAGAATCTGAAGCAGGCTCCAGGCTCTGAGCTGTCAGCACAGAGCCCGACGTGGGGCTTGAACTCATGGAACGTGAGATCATGACCTGAACCAAAGTTGGATGCTCGACCAACTGAGCCACCCAGGCGCCCCTGGAACAATTTTTAAATTCGGAAGCTTTGGAACAATTTTAAAGTCTGGAATTTTTTTCTCTCTCTTTCTTTCTTTCTTTCTTTCTTTCTTTCTTTCTTTCTTTCTTTCTTTCTTTCTTTTTCATTTTAATTTATTTGAGGAGAGAGAGTGTGTGTATATGAGCAGGGGAAAGGGGCAGAGAGAGAGGGAGGGAGAATGCGAAGCAGGTTCCACACTCAACACAGAGCCTGATGGGGGGACTCAATCCCATGATCCTGGAATCATGACCCGAGCCAAAAACAAGAGTCAGTCGCTCAACCGACTGAGCCACCCATGCACCCCAGCTGGAAATTTTTTCTAATGATGATCTAAAATTTATTTCCCTGTCCACTCATATTAAGTCTACATGAAACACTTTCAAATATTTCAAATAATATGTCTTGTCCTTCCTGGGTCTTCTTTCCTCCAGACTAAATAGCCTCTGTTCTTTTAGCCACTTCTGACATGGCTTGTTTTCAAACCCAGAGAAATTTGCCATCATCTTGATTACTTTTCCATCAGTTCCCCCCTCTGAGATCGTGGGGTCTGATTTTTCGTCTCACAACCCAACTGGGGTCTGGCCCAAAGCAAGATCATCATTCCCTCTTCTTACATACTATAATTTTGTTACCATTTCCCAAAATTGTCCTCCTAAACTGTTGAACTACGATATACTCCTTAGAAAGAAGGTATCCATGATAAAAATAAGTTGAGAAAGTACTTCATGTTCTATCCCTCTCTTGGAAATACATCGTGCTTTCAGCACATTCAAGCCCCCAAAATCTTGAATAACCCTGATTAATTTGTCATTTCCCACATGTATGAGACCCTCAAACCCTTTTCCATTCATGAAACTTACTAATAATTTGCAGAACGAATGTTCCACAGAATATGCCTTGGAAAGCACTGATCCACGAACGCAGCCTAAGATCGTGTTACACTTCTTTGTGTCACAGTTACCCCACAGCTAACACTGAGCATTCTGGAAGTTGACCCAAACTCCCTAGTTTCCACTCAAGCCACTTGTCCTCTCTCGAACTTAGAAATAACCAGAACTTGTATTGAAATGTACCGTGTTTCCCTGCTCGCCTTGTTGGGTCTAGCACCATATTTTGTCCTGACCAACCTGGGTCTACCTCTGAAGATACTTAGAGTCCATCCCAACCTACATGGCAGCCTTCTGGATCTTGGACAGCATTTTTAAGGAATTTATCTCAGCCTGCTCTTTACTAATATGAACACCCTGAAATGCCTCCCCTTACCATTTTTCTGTGCCCCGCTCTCACATCTTAGATGCCCCTCTGAGCATTGTAGCATTTGCCAATTTATGTGTTCATGGTTGGCTCTGCAAACGCACCTTGACTACTTTCTCCAGCCAGTCTGAGCTGGCACTTTAGACGGACAACTCTCAGCCTTTGAAATCGAGGTTCCTCTGTGGGTCTGTATCCTAAGGACGCATTCTTTTGATCATAGACCCAGATATAATTAATACCATTATCCTTCTCCAACAACCTCTGAAATGCCAGCCAGAATCACCTCCGGCCGCATGAAATCTTGGTATCGGTATTAATGAAAGGTTGCCGGATTTCCACCAAGGAAGTGACACGGTCCTGTTTCCACCATTAAAATCTTAACGTTCTCTGAGAAGTGGCCCTTGTGTGATGTGGCGTCACTATGAAGAAGTCTTTGATTCACCGGGTGCTTGGTTTTCCTCTCCCTCCTGCACCGCCTGGCTCTGATCAGAAAATCTGAGACACATTGTTTTGTTCATCAAAGAGTCTTTGTAGAGTGGGCTTTTCAGAACTGCACTTCAGTCCTTCCTCTGCTAGATCATTCATGTAAATTGACTTCTATCAGGACCAATTCCCAGTATATTAGGCCATGTTCAAACTGGGTAAATGTATTCCCACATCACTTCCCCCACGTGCTTCCTGCAGCTAGCGAGAATGGCTCGCCTGCATTTCATTAAGTCTTACCCGAGTGTCTGGGCATTTACTGCTAATGTGTGGCAAAGACCTAATGGTTTAAAGACTTTCCAGGGCCCTGAAATCACCTTCAAAATACAATAGCTCTTTGATATTTAACTCTTGCCATTTCATTCTTCTTATAAACCAGTCCTGGTTTCTCTGTCCATGTGACTGTCGAACTCACTTCCCCTCCATTAAGTTTGATGCATCTTGCCCATGGGCTTACAAAGCCAACCCTAAGGGACTCATCCCCTGGGTAATGTCCTTGCTGATAAACAGCATGTGTGTTACCTCTTTGGCAGGTGGTTCTCCCAGTCAGAACGTTGGGAGAAAACCACAATGGCAGTGGGGATAGTTGCTCATAATGGTATAGCACTAGGAAACCTGTTTTTTCTCAACTTCCTTCTGCCACCTTTCTTCCTTTCGAAGTCTCTAGCATTCAGGTTTCGGTAAGTAAGTATACAATGGAATACTACTCAGCAATGAGAAAGAATGAAATCATGCCATTTGCCTGAATGAGTGAAATGACTGAGTGAAATAAGTCAGTCAGAGAAGGACAGATATCATATGTTTTCACTCATATGTGGAACTTGAGAAACTTAACAGAAGACCATGGGGGAAGGGAAGGGGAAAAAAAAAACAGTTACAAACAGAGAGGGAGGGAGGCAAACCATAAGAGACTCTTAAATACAGGTAACAAACTGAGGGTGGATGGGGGTGTGCAAAAAAATAAATTAAGGAAAAGATTAGCTGCCTCTTTGATGCTCGGAGGGCACCTTGGTGGTAAGGAGACATAGATGCCGTATCTTTTTAATTAACTGAATTGTACTAGGTATTCATTAAACGTGGTTAGGTCTGCCCTGTGGGCAAGAATTAACACACAATAGGCTCATATCTTTAGGAAAATTGTGTACCATGTACACGCAGGGGGCTCTCCTGTGAATGAACCAGTCACCTAAGGATGGCTCATGGCACATTTTTCAGAAACCAAGTTCTCTGGGCTGAGCCTGTGAGGCTGGGGCTGGCAGCCTACAGTGGGGTGTCTCACAGGAAACAGGAAAGGATATTTTAGGACACTGCTGTGGATTGGGAAGCAGGACTTGTTGGAATGGGTGCGGGGGAGATGAGGCCACTGGTGCATGGACCCCTTCACCTGGCACTGGTCGAAGAGCCGCTGCTTAGCGTAATCTGTCCCTGTGTCCCCATCCATTCCTCTGCCCAGACATGGGCTCTACCTGTGTATGTGGGAAGGGTCCCTCCCACCTTCCGGTTTCGACTCTCAGCCCACAAGGAATAACAAACATCACTCGTGAATTCATGGAGCTAGTAAATGAATGTTAAACATCCACTTCATAGAAGCTTCTCAAGAAAAAGAAAGTGTTGGAAGCAGGACTGATACTTAATTTGCAGGGTGTGTTCAGAGAGAAAAAGCACATGAGGGGTCTTCAATCTGTATGGAACCAGAACTGAGTCTGTAAGGAGGGTCCTTACGCCTGTGTCCCATCACCAGGGTGTTGATGAGATGGTGGAGCAGACCCGAAGCCTAAACATATATTGCCATTTTGCAAATGGTATTGGTGAACCCAAGTACATGCCTGTACAATCGTGGGAACTTTTGACCCAGACTCTGGTGGAAGCCCTGGAGAACCACAACGAAGTCAACACAGTGATGGACCTGGTTCTCTTTGAGGATGCCATGCGCCATGTGTAAGTGTGCTTCCGTTCTTGCCTTTCCTCAGTTGCCTCGTCTTCCCAATGTCAGAGGTCTCATGTGGGCATTTGAGGACACCTCCCTAAAACCAGAAAAAAAAGCAGCTATGCGTCTGCCCTGAAGGTCAAGATGGCGGCCGGTAGAGCAGCGGCTGCAGTGTCTGCCACTGACCCTAGGGGGCAGCAGGATGCTGAACTCAGGCAGCACTGGATGTATTTCCTTGTGTGTCATTTACAATCCCTGGGCATGACCACAGTGACACCAAGGGAAAATTTAAGATCATAAAAGAGGCACCAGAACAGCTCAGAACCCATATCCCCACCCCATACCGGTCGAAGGGCCAACTTTAGAATAATGAGATTGAAGATTTTTGTTTACGTGCTCACAGGTTTCAAAAACTGAATACCCTTCTTAAATGTTATTGCCATCAAATGAATCACTGAGAGTAGTCACCAAGCCTCCCAGACGATGTATACTCACACCAGTGCTGTCCCTGTATTGCTCTACATTCCCCGGTTCAGTCACACCTACCATCCCTCCCTGCCTTCCAAAATCTTTCCACCCTGTCCCCTGGTACCCGTGCACTTCAGCAGCAAAACCCACCTCATCTTTACCTTCTCTGAACCTCCCCTCATTGATGATTCCGAGTGAAACCTCACTGACCCCTGAGTGGAGGAAAGCTCTTTTTGCTTCCCTGTTCTGTGTGCCCCCAGGATCTAGCGAGAACTAAGTACCCTCCTTCTCCCCCACCTCATTTCGATGGCACATTTAAACCATTTCTCTCTTTATCCTTTACAAACCCCACTTCTTCTAAAGCACTGGCAACCGGACATTCATACTCACCACCTCGCCTGTCATCTGCCAACATCCAGTTCCCCCCCCCAACACTTACCGGCTGCCTGGGTGCTTGGACCGTCTTCTCAACTACATCTTTCTCCATGGCTGGCATTGGTCTTGTTAATTCCTGTGGTTGTTTCTCCCATCCCCCACCTCAGCCACTCGCTCTCATGTTCCTACCCTCGCACTTCCATCATCGGTGATGATCCCATCTCCACCATTGCCATTTCGAACGTCCCTCTCTCTGACTTGTACCTCTTACCCTTCCACTCACCTGCTCTACTTCCCATTCCAGGTATCCTTTCTTTACCCAGTTTTATTGAGATATAACTGACGTATAACATGGTATAAGTTCAAGGCGTACAACGTCACGACTTGATATACGTGTATAACACAAAATGGTCATGACAATAAGATTGGGGCACCTGGGTGGCTCAGGTGGCGAAGCGTCCAACTCTTGTTTGGCTCTGGTCACGATCTCACATTTACGGCATCAATCCATGCATCGGACTGTGCACTGAGCATGGGGCCTACTTCGGATGCCCCCTCTCCCTCTCTCTTTGCCCCTCCCCCTTCTCAAAATAAGTAAATAAACTTAAAAAAAAAAAAGATTAGTTAACAGTCATCACTTCTCCTAGTTACCATTTTTTCCCCTTGTGATAAGAGCTTTTAAGATCTGTTCTCTTAGCAACTTTCAAATACACCACACAGCGCTGTTAACTGTAGTCATCGTATTATATCTTACATCCCCAGAACTCATTTATCTTCTATCTGGGATTTTGTATCTTTTGACCACCTTTACCTGATTCCTCACCCCCATCCCTCCAGTCTCTGGCAACCACAAATCTGATTTCTGTGTGTGTGCGTGTGTATGTGTTAGATTCCACATATAAGTAAGATCATATGGTATGTGTCTTTCTCTGACTGACTTCGGGTGGTGTAATACCTTCAAGGTCCTTCTGTGTTGTCCCAGATACAAATATTCCAGTTACTCTTAAACTTCATCAAGACTTCATTTCACGGAGCCAACCACTTTCGCAGACGCCTTTGTCCCTCTGCCTACCATGCCTTTTCTGTCCTCAGCCGTCATAGACTCCCATCATCCTGGTACAGGCTCCCCTAACTTTCCTGGCATAGCATCCACGTGACAAAACCCCATTCTAGTCAAACCCCACTGTCGTCTTATTCCACACCTGCCCCCTAAGCATCTGAAGATCGTGGAAGAAAAACCACAAAAGTTTTGGCTTGGTTTGCTTCATATTTTCAGCCACAGCTACCAAATGGGCCCCTAACGTTGTGGAAACTCCACCTCCCCTACCCTGGGCAGTTTGCTCTCTTGCCCTGCCTGTGCTAATTGCATCGTGTAGTTTTCCGTTCTCAAGCTTCCAGCATCCTTCTCCTCTCTCTGTTCCCAGTTAATGAGCACATGTCTTACTTCACTGCGATAGTGAAAGCAACCAGGAGAGAATCCTCTCATCTCCCCATCATCAAATCTAACAGCCTATCTTCATCCCTCCTGCATCCCACCCACAGATTGTGCCTTCTCTACTGTCTCAGCAAATGAACCATCCCTGTTCCTACCTGAGGCCAATCCCTCCGTGTGCATTCTGGATCCTGACTCTTACCACCTTCTAAGTGACTTTATTCCTTCTGAAATTCAATGATTCTTTCTCCCTCCTTCCTTCCCCCCACCTCCCCCTCCCCCCCACCTCCTCCTTTCTCCCTCTCTCTCTCTTTCTCTTCCCTCCCCTCTTTGCTCTTGTCTCCCCTTACCCCATCTTCATTGATTCAGTAATTGCTTCATCATATGCATCTACATACGAACATGCCAGATCACCCTTATCAAAAACAATAAACTATCCCTTCACTTTTACATCTCTTTCCATCTCCTACCCCCATTATTTTTTGCTCCTGTTCATAACAGCGTTCATCAAAGTGGTTGTCTGTGCTTGTCATACTTTCTCACTTCTCATTCTCTCCTTGACCCATTTCTTATCAATTGAACAAATAAGTTCTTATCAAAGTCACCACGGAGCCACCTCTTGCGAAAGTCAGTTGTCACTGCTGGGTCCTCACCTTGTATAACTTGCCTCTCTGCTGCATTTGTCATGATTAATCACTCTAGTTGTTTGCATCCATCCATCCCTCCATCTATCCAACCATCCAATCCCCCATCTATCCAAGCATCCATCCATCCAATATGTATCTATTGAGTAGGCATAGTATGAGTGCAGGGATCTTTGTTTTATTCACTGCTAGATCTCTAATACCCAGGATAGTGTCTAGAACATAGAAGATCAACAAAAATTCTTAGCATGTCATATGGCATAGGTGATGTAGAGAAAACAGGGAAGAGGGGACAGAGAGTCCTGGGGGCAGGGGGCTGATTGCAGTCTGAAATAGGATGGTCTGGAGGACCTCTCTGGGGAGGCAGCATTGATGTGACACGTAGGAGCCACCCTGAACACAGAACTCATGTGGGCCTAGTGCATGGATCTTTGCATAAGTCATTTCATCTAGTCTTCACAAAAACCCTGAAGAAAGTAAGGTCTGTCATCCCTCCATTACAAATGAGGAAGCTGCAACCCAGAGAGAGAAGAGAAGTTGCCTAGTGCCACACTCCCCAGAAACAGGTAAGCCAAAGCTTACACTAGGGCCCTGTGGCTCCAGCGTGTGTGATCTGGGCTTTCACACTGTGGTACTTGTTCATCTACTTTTCTTTCTCTCCCGGGCCAACGTGAGCTCCTTTTGCTCACGGCTGAATCCCCAGTACCTTGGACAGCGCCTGGTGCCTAGTAGGCGGCCAGTAACCAGGGTTTTAGGATATCTGTTCAGTAACCCTGGGCAGCTTCAGTGGACACGTCCCCTCCTCAGTAACAGCTCTCAGAGCCTGTGTCATCGTCTTGGAATTGAGACAGATCTTTGTCCTTTCAGGGTAAATTTCATTTGAGAGAAGAGCAAGTGAATTCTGTCAATGCGGTTTCCAACATGGGTGATCAAACTCACTAATTCTGTTTACGGGAAAAAACAAGGCTATGAAAACTGGCTTTTCTCCTGAGACTCCTTAAGAGGCTCCAAAGATGGCTTCCAAAGAGAATCTGGAGCTGCATTAGCAATAGCAAAATAACTGGAACAATGAACTGCCTTGAGGGAGGCAGTTCTCAAGATTAAAGTTTATTTGGATGTATCATTTCACATACATTTGTTTAAAAATATCAATGTCTCACGACTTCATCTTTGCACTGCCCTCCCCTCCCCTCCTCGGGCCCCTCACTCCCCTCTGCTGCCCCTACCAGCCAAATAGAGCAGAGGCATCCCCTCATGCCAGAAAATGGAATCAACAGTGAGAAACACAGACAACCTAAGAGTGACAAGATTTGTGGCCTCACATCACACCGCATGGTGCCCGGGGCAGAGGGGTTTGGATTCCCTCCGGGAGGTCCTGATACCTAGGGTGATACCGAGGGTGGGAACAGGGCGAGGCAGAGCAGGACGGAGGCTATGGCACTCCCTGGGAACCCACAGGGCTGGCGGGTGGAGCCAAGGTAAGGGCGTAGGTTCCTAGGTGCAATGAGGCTTATGCTCATTTTGATTCTATCATCCGGCTCTCGGTTCTCGCCACGTGAGTTCTCACCATTTTCTCTGATCTGGCTTCCCTACACCTTTCCCAAGCTCTGCTGCTAACTCTTCCTGCCTCCTTCTGTGCTGAACCCAACCATGGAGCACCGCATTGCGGGGATGGGCACAGGCTCCGAAGACAGAGTCAGACCCGCATTCAAATCCCGGTTCTGCCGCTAATTGGCTTCGGTATTTTTCAAGGGACACTGAACTTCCCCGAGCCTCAATTTGTCCTCTGGGAAGCGAGGATAGTAGGAATGCCTACGTCGTGCGCCTATGTTGTGGCAATGAGTATACAGTGCTTTGCGCTCAACACAGAGTCCGTAGGTTTAGTCTTTTTCTTTGTGCTGTTATGTCCTTAACGGTACCATTTTGCTCTCCTACTGGCTTTCTCTGCCGCCTCAGCAGATTCTTGTTGTGCCTTTCCTTAAAGCCTCACACCGGGTCTTTTCCCCTGCTTGTGGCATAACCTTAACGTTTTTCTTTGTTTATTGGCTCCCACATAGATTCTTTGTTCTGCCTCTTCTTTCTCTTAGCATCACTTGACAAAAAAGGAACTTTAGATGTACTTCTCTTGTGCCCCTTCCTTTGTGCATCCTGTCCATTCTCTAGGGCGTGAGTGTGCGTGGGGGTGTGCGCGTGCATGTGCCTGAGTGTGTGCGTGTGTCGGCTTCGGTGAGCCCGCTTCCTCCAGCTGTGCTGTGGTACATCTTTGGCTTTTGTCTTTAATCTCACAGAAATTCAGTAATGGGCTTAACTTAGACTCTGCTGGTTTGCTTGCCCAGGAGTCCTTCAGAATATTGATCCTCTTTTTTAAATTTTGTAATTTGAATGCAGAGTCCTTTGCCCTCGTCAGAGGTTGTTAATGAATCCCCAGCTGGAGTCTAATGCTGACAGTTGCAGACTCAACCGTTCTTCTCCGGAAACTTCAGCACTAATGATGCATTTCCCATTTAGATATTGAATAGCAGGGACCATGCAAAGCTGAGGTCAGGCCTTCCAGCCTAGAGGGGGTGTTGGGCGGCCCAGAGAACCCAGGTGAACTTCTTCTCCAAATAGAGGGCCTGGATATGCTTCTCCTTTCATAATTGCCGCCAGGCGCCCTCTAACATAGTCACAAAGCAGGTGAGTCCTTTCACCTCACATCCCCCCAGATGTGATGCTGACTGGAAGGTATTTGTTGTGCTATTTGAGTTTAACTAAAATTTATTAAATGCCTTCAGTGTGCTAGCATTATAGAGGATACAAGACGAGTTATACATGCACCTTCTTCCAGGGCCTCGAAACTAGGACTTAATAAGGGACCCAGAGAAGTGAAAAGCCATCTGATACAAGGGAGAGTATAAGTATCACAATTAAAGGATTCTAAAGGGGAAAAGCAAAATCATAAAAGAACTAAGGATAGGTCAGTAGATAATTCCTAAATTCTTAGGGGAATTAATTTTAACTATAAAACTCAGTGACTTATAATTTTAAGACCAGAAAGCTAGGATTTTCCACACATCAAAAAATACATTAAGACCAAAAGGTAAAAGTGACAAATTGGAGGGACATTTCAGAGCATACATACCTAAGGGGGGTCTTACAAATCTAGAACACTTCAATTAAGAAGTGGGAACTTGGGGTACTTGGCTGGCTCAGTCGGAGGAGTGTGCAACATTTGATCTCAGGGTTGTGAGTTTGAGCCCCGTGTTGAGGGTAGAGATTAAACAAAAAGACAAAAAGGGGGGGGGGGGCGCTGGACATGAAAAGGAAATTTGTAAAAGAAAAAATATATAATGATAAGAAAGATGTTCAGTTCCCTAAATAATGAAGAAATAAAAATTAATATTTTCAACCACGCAACCGGCAGAGATTTAAAAATATGTATATAAGACCCCGTGTCCACAAGAATGGGGGCCAGACTCTCCTATCGGCTGATAGGTGGGCATTGTTGACTGACCTGCAGCCCTGCTAGGGTTTCCTTCTCAGTAGCAAACGCATCCCACAGGAGACAGGAGGCAACGAACACCCAGAGACATTTAGGTTATCGACGCTGATTATGACCCAGTCATCAGTATGTGCCAGAAATTTTGCAATTAGTGAGAAAATCAAGCCACAGAAGGTTTAACCTCATATATGCTCATAGTTTGTTGACACGTCAAGCCCCAGAACTCTCCCCGTGCCCCAGCCTTTTTTCCAAATGGAGCTTAGCTACCCTTGGGCCTCTCCACCCCTGATTACCATTACTTAATGTGAATACGGGATTTGTCACTGTAACATCATGAACACAAGGTAGAGACACAGGCTTATAACCTGTGCTGTTCAATCTCAGATGTCCACTCTGCTGTGTTTGGTCAGACTCCACCTGAGGTCTTGTTCTGTGTACCCCTTCAGTTCCGAGGTCCCCAACACCTGTTGTCTCATCCTTATTTTACCCGTTTCTCCACCATGCCTTGGTCACTGTGTTACGTTTTCCCCAAATTTTTAACATATTCTAATTCAACTCACATGATCTAGCATAGGCTCACCTTTTGAAATAAGAGATCCACATTTTGATCCATCGGCTGGACCTAAGTCGACCGCAAATTGTTGCCCCCATTCTGGGGTCTGGGGCAGGCAGTTTTTCACTACGTATCAAAGGTCGTGAAAATCGCCTTACTGTTTGACTTGGCAGTGTTACCTTTTTTTAAGCTTATTTATTTATTTTTGAAAAACAGAGTGAGCAGGAGAGGGGCAGAGAGAGAGAGAGGGAGAGAGAGAGAGTTCCAAGCAGGCTCCACACTGTCAGCACAGTGCCTGATATGGGGCTCGAGCCCACAAAGGGTGAGATCATGACCTGAGCTAAAACCAAGAGTCGGACACTTAACTGACCGAGCCACCCAGGGGCCCCTTGGCAGCTTTACTTTTAGGAGCCCGTCCTGTGGGCGTGACAAGAGGTAGAAACTAAAAATAACTTAAATAGCATTATTTATGGCTGGAAAATGTTGGAAACAATCTAAATATCCAGTAGTAGTCTATTGCAGACAAGGAATTTATTCTATGCATTGGAATATTGTCCTACCATTAAAAGCATGGCCTAGCGGGGTGCCTGGGTGGCTCAGTCTGTTAAACGTCCAACTCTTGGTTTCGGCTCAGGTCATGATCTGGCTGCACAAAGCCTGCTTGGGATTCTCTCTCTTTCCCTCTCTCTCTGCCCCTCCCCGACTTGTGCCGTCTCTGTTTCCCTCGAAATAAATAAACTTAAAAAAAAAAAAAAAGCACGGTTTAATGATTACTCAGCAGCATAGGGAAATAATCACAGAACATCACTAAATGGAAAAGTGGTCTCAAAACACTGTTTAGTGTATGACGTGAGCCCAGTTTTGAAAACAGGATAGATACACATATTGAACTTCCACAGGTAATGGGTGTAGATACGCATAAATATATACTTACAAACATACAGAAGGGCATACGGTTAATGTCAATGGTGTTTATTGCTACCTAGTAAGTTGTAGCTTTTTTCTGTATTTTATGCATTTTTCACAATGAATAGTTATTGTTTTTAAGATGAGGAAAGCAAGGGGGGCAACCGGATGGCTCCGTCGGTTATGCGTCCTGCTCTTGGTTTCAGCTCAGGGCATGCCCTCCCCGTTCATGAGTTCGAGCCCCGCCTCGGGCCCTGGGCGGATGGTGCGGACCCTGCTTGAGATTCTCTCTCTCCTTCTCTCTCTGCCCCTCCCTTGCCTGTGTCCACGCTGCCACTCGCTCTCGCTCTCTCAAAAATTAAGTAAATAAATACAAAGACAAGGAAGGGAATGGAAACTATTGTCATAAAGGGTGTAGGTCCCTTGCATAAGGTAAGTACACAGTGCTGAGGGGAACGGAGAATGTGGAAGAGGGTCTGTGGATGGCCTGAAGGAAGGAGAGCATTTGCGGAAGGCTTGCGGGGCAGGCAGAGGAGGGTCCTCTGCAGAACGCAGTCTGAGCCCAGGGCCTGGGAACGTTTCGCCATCGCTGGGTGGGAATATGGTTACTGAGAGAGGTGAGCGTTGCTGCAAGGGGAAGAATCCAGAAGCCAAGGAAGTGGGTGTCTTGTGCCCCAAGAATCTCCGAGCGCTCATTGCAAGAGCATCCGTGCCTAGGGCTCCCCGTCATTCTGCCGACTTCAATTTCGCTCCTCCTTTTTAACAAATTTTTTTATTTTGTAATGTCTATTGATTTTTGAGAGAGAGAGAGTACAAGCGGGGTGGGGACAGAGGGAGAGAGAGAGACACTGAATCCAAAGCAGACTCCAGGCTCCGAGCTGTCAGCACAGAGCCCGACCCGGGGCTCGCACCCACAACCCGTGAGATCATGACCTGAGCAGAAGTCGGACGCTGAACCGACTGAGCCGCCCGGGCACCCCGTTGCTCCTTCTTTCTTAAGAGGAGCAAACAATTCTGTTCCCGCTTGTCCTCTAGCCTCCCCTGAATGTTTTTTCTTCTTTTCTCTTTTCCCTGCCCCCTCCTCCTGCCTGAAAGCACAGGCAGGTGAGGCAAAGCGCCATGGAGGTGTGGCAGTCAGGCCGGGCTGGGGAGGGGACGGAGCGTGAGTTGGGGTCCCCTCCCATCCTGCCTGGCTGCCATGAGCTCTTCCTCCACTGCCACCTGGTCACAGAGGGTTTGGCTTAAAGCAAAGCCGTTGACAACCTCCATCCATCCACGGTTATGCGGGGACCGTGTAACTCACGCTTCCTGCACCTCCGCTCACAGTGTGCCTCCTAGGAAGGTTCCGGCGCGGTGCGTGCTCCTCGCGGGAGGGGTCTGATCAGAGCCGTGGACCTTGCTCCTTCTCCGCAGCTGCCACATCAGCCGCATCCTGGAGTCCCCGCGGGGAAACGCTCTGCTGGTTGGCGTGGGTGGGAGCGGCAAGCAGTGTCTGACCAGGCTTGCGGCTTTCATCAGCTCCATGGACGTGTTCCAGATCACGCCGTGGAGAGGCTACCAGATCGCGGACTTCAAGGTGAGTGACAGCCCCCCTGCAGCCACCCACAGCTTCCTGTCCCCCTTCCTAGCTCTTCACGCGCCTCGCTTAGACCCTCCCCGTAAGGTTCTGGGCCATTCGCTTCTTGGGTTCAGGGCTAGGGACGTGAGGGGCTCTTTTCTCATTGGGCTCAGGTCTGCAGACCTCAGCTGCTTCAGCTCGGTCCCTGGAACCTCAGTTCTCACCGGAGCAGGGGCACATCTATGTGACGTTTAGCGCACGGCTCGCTAGCCCCTGTGGGAGGCTTCGAAGGAATTCTGACAGTCTGCCCAAGTTCTGTAAGACATCCATATTTTAAAGGAAAGTTCCTGTAACCTCCAGCTACCAGGAGCTTCAGTGACATTTCCTGGTCCCGACATTTTTTTTTTTCAACGTTTATTTATTTTTGGGACAGAGAGAGACAGAGCATGAACGGGGGAGGGGCAGAGAGAGAGAGGGAGACACAGAATCGGAAGCAGGCTCCAGGCTCTGAGCCATCAGCCCAGAGCCTGACGTGGGGCTCGAACTCACGGACCGCGAGATCGTGACCTGGCTGAAGTCGGACGCTTAACCGACTGCGCCACCCAGGCGCCCCTCCTGGTCCCGACATTAAGCACTTAGCAGCCACAATGCAAGCTCTGGAAAGTGGGGAAAGGCATTTATCCAGCCTTCAGAGGTCACTTTGCCCAGCCCCCTCCCTTTTGTACATGGTTACAGTAGAGGCAGGATTGGGAGTCCTGATGTAATATTATACCAGGACGCTGCCCGTACTGTCCCTGGGAGAATTCCCGCCAGCGTGGGGCCAGACCTACCCACCTGCCTTCAGATCTCTCCGCCAGTGGCACCCACTGCTGACTCCGGAGCCACACACACTCCAGCCTCTCCATGACTGGCTGGATCTGAGGTCATAGACCATGGTCACGTGAGACCAGTCTTCAGCGGTTCCCCCCCAAAAAGTGAATAAGTTAGTGCATATGAGAAACACATGTTCACAGAATGATCTAAGACAGCGGTTCTCTACCTCAACTGCATCCTGGAATCCCCTTCAAATCATGCTGGTACCTGCACCCCACCTTCCAGAAATTTCCACGTAACTAGTCCAGGGAATGGCCTGAGTGTCGGGACTTCTGAAAGCCTCCCCCAGATGGCTCCAGTGAGAGTTGAGAAGCCTTGTCTTAGCTAATTCCGTCAATGCACAAGGTTGAGAGCAGTCGATATTCAAGGAAGTTCACTAACTTTAAAGGGGGATTATATAGAGGACACAAAGGTGCTCTGCTGTAAAGAAATGCACGAGGCTCTTAGAAAAGGAGCTTTGAGTGGGGCAAGGGAGAAGAGCAGGATCAGAGACTGGCACCAAGCTTTGCGAGAGGGATACAGAGAAGGAACCGAGATTGACTAAGCTGGAAAAATTCAGGGCTTGGCATCCTAGCCCAAAACTTCATCTACCTGTAGTTTTGACTGGATGTAATTTCCTACAAGATGATTGTGTGTGTGTGTGTGTGTGTGTGTGTGTGGTCCCCAGTATATTTTATTCCAACATAAGGCTTTTGCTGGAGCGAGTCATGAGGACACAAGACACTGCTGGCATAAGATGTATTCATCACCCAGGTCGGTATCCCCAAGAACATGACTCCTCTGTCAAGGCCAAGAGCAGTTGCTTGCCTCCTGGGGAAGGTCATTCACTTGCATGATGATATGAGTAATACAGGTGAACAGGAACCATCTCTGTCCCTTTGGGAAGCTGTTAGCTCTTTGCACAAAGCAGGAGCCCCAGAGGCCAGTATAGGAGCCACAATGGTTGTAGAATTGAAGATCATCGCTATTTAATTTTACTCGTCCATCTCTATTGGGATTGAGGCAGGGAATGAGGCGTACTTTCCTTACTTTCAGGACAAGATGGCACTCCTTCCTACTTTCCATTGCTGCTTCACTTTATCTCCCATTAAAGTAGATAAGGAAATGGTCTCATTCCTAACGAGTGGCTTGGAGACCTCTTTCAGTAAGGCCGTCTTCCCAGAGATCTCTAATATTGATTGTTTCCACAGATGGACCTGGCCAGTTTGTGCCTGAAAGCTGGGGTGAAGGGTCTCAGCACGGTGTTTCTCATGACCGATGCCCAAGTGGCTGATGAGAAGTTCCTTGTGCTCATCAATGATCTCTTGGCATCTGGTAAGAAACCCTTTTCTCTTGAGTGTCTCTGCTAAATTCCCCCTGGCGTCAGAGTCACCCCAAGGTGGCCCAAGGTCCGGAGAGCTAGGCCATAGAAATAAGGAAGAAACTAGAAGAGGACTGGTTCATTAAGGTCCTTAGAGCTAGTCCTGTGCCTGGTATCCTGGCTCCTTCCATTGCAAAACAGGCAATAATCTTGGGGCTTTTTTTGGAACTAGATCTGATTATTGGGAAAAGAACATGTTAAGGGTCTGCCGATCTCCTGAGCCCAGGGGGAAGGTGCTATTCTCTTCCCGTATTCAAGAGAGAAACTAGATAGAATGTGTGCAATATTTCAAGTAGGTTAGGCATTGGCCAGAAGAGACACAGAATTTGCACATGCAAAACTTACGCAATAGGGCAAGATTCGTTTGCCAATTTAATTGAGGATTCAGAACCTTAGGCAAAGTAGAAGCAACAATAGATGTAGGATATCCCTAAAATGGGGGCACCTGGGTGGCTCAGTCAGTTAAGTGTCAGACTCTTGGCTCCAGCCCTGGTCATGATCTCACAGTTTTGTGAGTTCGAGCCCCCATCAGGCTCTGTGCCAGCAGCATGGAGCCTGCTTGGGATTCTCTCCTTCTCTCTCTCTCTCTCTCTGCCCCGTCCCCACTCACACTGTCTCTGTCTCTCTCAAAAAAAATAAATTAACTTAAAAAAACAGAATTTCCTTTAAAAAAAAAAGGGGGGGGGATATCTCTAAGCTGGTTTCCTTGGTTTCCCAAAAACTTGACAGAGGCTGTCCACTGTCCTGTGACACCATCAGTGCAAGAGAGGACTTCAGTGGAAAGTTCGATTCTGATACTTTACTGTCCTTATTTACTCAGGAATTCAGGAATTATGTGAACCATTCTGGGTTAAAAAAAATTATACACACACACATGCATGTATATAAACATAATGCAAGATATATATAAATGTATACACCCAAGAATGTAAGACAATATATTACTTAAATTATGCATTTACAGAAATTGGAGGTGTATATTTTTGCATTTATATTAATTAAACATAGAATATGCTTTCCTGGCTCTTAAGCCAAATTCAGCATCTGCAAAACTACCTCTTCATCAGGGTTAAGAAAACAAAGTCAATGCACAGATGTTCCAGAACAAAATTACTGCCTCTAGCTTTTCAGCATTTCAGAAAGCCCATGTATCCACAGTCCAACCCCTGGCTCTCTGACTAAATACTCTTTAGTTTATGAAATCCAAGAACCACGATCACAGTATATTTCTCCATAGTCTATCCCATGCCATATGTAATTTATTTCAAGGTGTCTTCTGCTATGCAGTCCCTAGGAACTTCACTGCTTCAGGATCATTGTCCGCTTCAAATTTTGTATGCTTCTATCCCACACCATTTTCCCATCACCCCTGAAGAACCAGTGGTCCCTGGTCCCCATCATGCTCTAGCAGACTCTGTGAGCAACCTTTGGATTGTTTCTGATGAGGAACAGAGTCCCAGGCTCCTTACTGTGCCAGCTCCAAGCCTCACACAGATTTCTACCATAAAGTTACCTTCATATGCAGGAGTTTGCCTTACTTATTCCTTTTCTCCTCCCATCCGCTCTCCCCATTCTTAGAGCCACCATCTTCTACGACAGTATTCCACCTACAACATTGCCTCACCTTTTATTATTTTACTAAATAACGAGAGTGTGTCCAGTGGCTCTCCCACCCTGCACCCTGAAGTCTAATTTCAAAGAAGGTGAAATTGTGCTTCCAAAAACTTACAGCTCTGGAGATACCAGGCACGTTGCCAGCCTCACCCTGTATCGCATTTGGCCCCATCCAGCCAGGTCACCTCCTCCTAAAATAATGTCTGAGACACAGAAATTGATATGCTTTTACCAGTTGAAATTTTGTTTCTCAATTAAGTATTTTTAATTTTTCATTTGGAAGGCAACTGTTTCTTTTCCAAGTTGAAATGAATTTCTGAAGCCCTGCTCAGTGAAAGCATAATGCAATCAGCTTGCTCCAAAGCCATGAAGTTTCAAGCTCACATTTCTCTTTTAAGGCTTCTGTATAAAAATAAGACTTACATACACGTGTTAAAAAGAGATGCAATTAAAAGTAATGCTTTTCTAATATTCCTCCCTTTCTTCTTAACCACTTTGACAGGGAGAACAAGAGGCTATCTCAGTTCTAATTTTCCCTCTCAACTAAATAATTGCTAGAAATTAACTGACTGCCAGTCCACAGAGGGCTTTGGGAATTCCTCAGAACCTCCCCATCCCCTTCATGTTTGAATTTTGTGGGGTTGTGCAATCACTCCACTCTTGGATAACACAGTGCAAACTGTAACACTATGTCAGGCTACCTTGCCATGAACTCCTCCCTCCATAGTTATCCACAAGTCCTGTTAGTTTAGAGATATAAAGGTACAGTGGAATGTATTACACTGATTCAACCCTCCCCAAAAACACCTTTCTCAATGACCTACTAATCTCACGCCATAGGCTATCTGGCTTCTTCCCACATATATTTTTTTTTGAGAGAGAGAGAGAGAGAGAGAGAGAGAGAGAGAGAGAGAGAGAGAGAGA